>NW_012267392.1:2629430-2646849 GCF_000151885.1 Dipodomys ordii
ACTCTCTTTTTGGTTGGAGAGAGCTGTGGCGTTTCCCTACTGCCCCGTCGCCATCTTGGTCAGTTTCTGTGTTTTAATGTGAAGTGGATCATAAAACTGGAGTACAGTTACTTATAGAAAAATGGAAATCATCTTTTTTTTTTTTTTTCTTTTTGTTGGTTGTGGGCTTGAACTCTGGGCCTGGGCTCTGTCCCTCAGCTCTTCAACTAAATGCTAGCACTCTACCACTTGAGCCACAGAGCCACTTCCAGTTTTCTGAGTGGTTTATTGGAGAGAAGGGTCTCACTGACTTTACTGCTCCGGCTGGTTTTGAACCACGATCCTCAGCTCTCATCTTCCTGAGTAGCTAGGATTACAGGTGTGAGCTACCAGTGCCGGGCTAGAAATCATCTTAGTTGCCTATTTAATGCAGGTCTTGCTTAAAATAAACATGATTCATTTCTTCATTTTGCATTCTAGAGCACTTCTACATAGCATAGCTGGACACAAACCCATAGACTTCATTCTATATCTTCAGAACCATTCTCCACACAGCCTCGGTAGTATTAATTGGGAAATTCAGATCAGATTTGGAACCACTGAACATCAAATCTTAACAAGCCTTCCTCAAGGATTTTAAGATAAAAACTCAGCTATCCTACACCTCTTCAACCACACAAGGATGCTTTTGTTTGTTTTGTTTGTTTGTGCTGTTACTGAGGCTTAAACTTAGGATATGGGCACTCTTAGCTTTTCTTCTTAAGACTGATGTTCTACCACTTGAGTCACAGCTTCACTTCTGGGTTTCAGTGGTTAATTGGAGATGAATCTCACATTTTCCTGTCCAGGCTGGCCTTGAACTGTAACCTCAGATCTCAGCCTCCTGAGCAGTTAGAATGAGAGGCTTGAGCCATTGCCACATAGCTAGGCTGGTTTGATTGTTTTGTTTATTTATTTATTTGCTCTTCCTGCAGGACTTGGGTTTCGGTCATCTTTGGCTGCTCAGTGCATATGAATTACCTAATGCTGAGCTCAGAAGTATGCTCGAATCCCTTCCGTCCTCAGCTCCTCCCACACTGACTCCCCTCCATGATATTCTGCTCCGTTTTTAGAGTGTTATGACTTTCTGCCTGGCTCAATTTAGATGTGCGCCTTTGAAGATTCTGAAGTCTCCTAACATCATTTTGTTCTCCAGAGTTCAGCCCAGGATTGACCTCGTGCAGGGCTCAATGAATGCTTGTCAAAAGGAGGGATGAGGCCATGAGTGCTCACCTGCCTTGGCTCTGAGTTTCCCCTTGTGGCTCATCCTCCATTCCCAACTCTTTATTTCACTACTTCTGTATTGCTTTGCCGAAGGCTGAGCCTCGTTCAGCTTCCTGCCTCCTCACCTGACTCCCAGAGAAACCCGCAGCAGGGAGCGACCCACCCAATATTTACTCAACAACAACACTGTTGCTTTGGAGATGTTGTTTTTTTGTGTTCTGTTGTTGGTGTTGTGTGTGTGTGTGTGTATGTGTGTGTCTGTCTGTCTGTCTGTATCTGTGTGTGGTTACTGGGGCTTGAACTCAGGCCTCCCCCTCTTGCTTGGCTTGTTCGCTCAAGTCTGGAACTCTACCATTGAGATGCATCTCTATTTCTAGCTTTTTGCTGGTTATTTGGAGATAAGAGTCTTATAGATTTGGACCAGGCTAGATTTGGACCTTGATTTTCAGATCTCAGTCTCATGAGGAGTTATGATTATAGGCACGAGGCACCAGAAGCTGGTTTCTATTAAATAATTAAAAACTTTTCAAAACCAGAAACTACCAGGCCCAGATGGGTTCAATAGTAAATTCTACTAATTCCAATTTAGGGCAATTGGATTCACCAAATGTCCTTGATTTTACAGCAACATAACCTCTTCCTCCCGGCAGAGATCCTGGGCACCCAGAAGATGACATGACCACTCATTTGTGTTATCTCTCCATATAAAGGCACAGGTCTTCAAATAACAGCAACTTCATCACCAGCAATATATTTCCTAAACCTAGCATTTCTCATTGGGGTTTTAACCTGAGTTTAACCCACAAATATCAATTGATTGTCTGGCAAAGTTACTTGAAGTAGTTATTTGACATATTGGTTAGGCCATCAAATCAATGTAGAGTTGACTGCTGATATTTTTTTTGCATACAAATTTTAGAGTTGCTTTTGTGTGTGTGTGTGTGTGTGTGTGTGTGTGTGTGTGTGTGTGTGTGTGTGTGCTGATCCTGAGGCTTGAATTTAGGGCCTGGGTGTGGTCCTGGAGCTTTTTTGCTCAAGGCAAGTGCTCTGCCACTTAATCCACAGCTCTACCTCAGACTTCTTGGTGGTTAATTGGAGATAAAAGTCTCATGGACTTACCTGGCAGTGCTGGCTTCCAACTGGGCTGATGGTCTTCTGATCTGGGCCTCTTGGTTAGCAAGGATTACAAGCTTGAACCACCAGTGTCTGGTTTGCTTTTTTTTTTTAAACAAATAAAACCTGTTTTATAATTATGAATATTTTTCACAGTGACAAAGTCAAACTTACATAAAAAACAGATTTATTTATTTGAGTCAGATAAAATTTTAACCTTGTTACTTCCCTTCTTGATGGTAAGTTGTTTTTTAAGTTTTGTCATTCTAATTTTGATACAAGAAAATATATGCACATTACAAATTATGTAATTATTTGCAACACAGTAGCACCTAATCTTTTTTTTTTTTTTTGCCAGTCCTGGGGCTTGAACTCAGGCCTAGGCACTGTCCCTGAACTTCTTTTACTCAAGGTTAGCACTCTACTACTTGAGCCAAAGCACCACTTCCAGCTTTTTCTGCTTGTGTGGTACTGAGGAATCGAACCCTGGGCTTCATGAGTGCTCAGTAAGCATTCTACCACCAAGCCACAATTCCAGCCCTCCACCTAATATTAACTCTCATTTCTCTCAACTATAAACCTACATTCTTACCCTGAAGCTGTACATAGTACAAATTTCCTTATACTCTTTATTTTTTATAGAGGTACTGGGGCTTTCACTCAGGGTGTGGGCCCTGTCCCTTGGTTCTTATGACTAGAAGCTGATAGTCTCAAGGACTTTGCTGCCTGGGCTCAGAACCACAGCCCTCAATCTCAGCCTCAAGAGTACACTCTTTTTAAACTTCAAAGTATGCTGTAATATCAACCAATGGCCTGATAACTTAATTTTTAATTTTGTTGTTTCACAAATGATGCTACAACAAAGACCTACATGAGGAATCTTTTATGGTTTTTGTTATACCAAGACTCACGCCTGTAATCCCAGCTACTCACGAGGCTGATATCTGAGGAATGTGTTTTGAAGCCAGACCAAGCAGAAAAGTCTCTCACTTCCAATTATCCAGCAAAAAGCCCAAAGAGGGGGTGTGGCTCAAAAGCACCAACCTTGAGTAAAAGATAAAAGCACAGTGAGAACGTGAGAGCCTGAATTCAAGTCCCCATACTGGCACAAAAATTAAATTAATAGAATTTTTGCCATAATTTCTGAACTGATTTAATGTTTGTAACAGAATTTTTTTCAGATTCTTTTTCCACCTCTGGATGCATTTGTGTGTGTGTGTGTGTATTTATAATTTTTTTTATTTTCAATACTATGATTGATTATATTGGTGGCTTTTATCAATAGTGAACCTTTTTCCACTCCTAGTCTCTTATCTCTATGATTTTTTTAATGAACCATGATATTTTGTTTGCTTTTGTTCTATTTAGGGTTTTCTCACATTCACTGATGAGATGTGTCTGTGCTTTTCAATTGTGCTTCCATTTGGAGACAGATGTGGTATTTATGTTCTAGTTTTAGATGCCATCCATTAACCGATCCTTCACAAATGTTTACCTCCAGCCCAGACCTCTGCCCTCAGCTCCAGACCCATCCATCCAGCTGTCTTCTTAGTGTCCTGCCCCAGATGTGGGATGAGAACTTTGGACACTGCTGGGCCAGAGCTGAGCTCCCAACCTTCTCCCCATACCTGGCCCTGTGCAGCTGGACCACAGCTGGCGTTGGAGTCACTGGGGCCTCTACACAGGGCCATCTTGCAACAGCCTCCTGTCCACAGCACTCCACATGCTCCGCTCTCCTTGACCCAGTTGCAGATGACTTCCTCCTACCTCCGTGCCACTGAGACCTATGCCAAGCCACGGTGTCACTAACACAGCTGGGGAGGTTCAGCCCTGCTTCCTGGGCCACTCTGCCCATGTGCTGCTGTTCCCCGAGTCTTACTGATGTCACTCATGGCTGATGAACGGAGCCATCACTCCACTCCCACTCCCAGGCTGGGCACTGGTGGCTCATACCTATAATCAGAGGCTGAGATGTGAGGATTGTGGTTCAAAGCCAGCCCAGGCAGGGAAGTCTGTGAGACTCTTATTTCCAATTAACCACCAAAAAGCCAGAAGTAGAAATGTGGCTCAAATGGTAGGAAGCTAGTCTTGAGCAATAAAAAAAACTCAAGGACAGTACCCTAGGCCCTGAGCTCAAATCCCTCCCCTAAAAGAATATCATCTCATGTTGTGAAGTAGAAAGAGGGAACCTAAAGTTGTATTTAGGGGCTAGCTAGGCCTAGGAGCTACACAGACAAGATGGATCTTGGCTAGATATGCTCAAAGGTACCTGTCTTATCTCTAGTGCTCTCTCTCTCTCTCTCTAATGCATTATTTTATTGTTATTATAAAGGTGGTGTACAGAGGAGTTACAATTCCATAAGTCAGGTAAGTCTTTTTGGACAATGTCACCCCTTCCCTCCCTTGCTCTCACAGTTTTTCCCTCCTGTCCCCACCTATGAGTTGCATAATTCATTTTCCACACAGTGTCTAGTGAGTAGCTGCATTTGTTCACCCTCTATCCCTCCATTTCTGTGGCCCCATCTTACCTTCCCAAAGACATATAAACAAACAAACAAGACAAAAAGGAAAGAAAACAAAACAACAATAAATAAATAAATTCTTACGTCCATTTCTTGGAGTTCATTTTGATAAATACTGTTTTATACGATGAGGCACAGGGGCATGGAGCCTTGGTGTTCCTCTCCTAAGAGCAACCCCCTTTGGTCTCTCTGTATAAATGCCTGGAGACTTGTGGAGTTTATCATTTCCTAGTTTAATTTTTTTACATCTCTTTTTAGGTACCCCCATGTCTCCATATTGCTTTGGCCTATTTCTCTCAGTGACTTAGCTGTGCCCCAAGAAATCACGCTAAAGCTGTAGATTCTTGTCACTGAGCATCTTTTCGAGCTCCAGTCCTTTTGTATGGCAGTGACTTCTTATTTTCTACCTGTGGCCTCCTCCTCCCACTCACAGCAGCCCCCTCACATTGAGTGTGTGTGTGTGTGTGTATGTGTGTGTGTGTGCATGTGCGCGCGTGCACACACACACACACACACACACACGGCCTTGCACTCAGGGCCTTGGTACTAAGCTTTTTTCACTCAAGATTGGTGCTCTTATCACTTGAGTCATACCTCTACTTCCAGCTTTTTGCTGGTTAATTGGAGATAAAAATGTCATGGATTTCTTGCCCAGGCTGGCTTTGAACGGTGATTCTCAGATCTCAGCACCTTGAGTAGCTAGGATTAAAGGCGTGAGCCCCTGCCTTCTGGTTCTGTTTCTTGATTAATAGATGTGACTCTTCACTTCCTCCATGTCCCTCAGTGGATTCCCCCTACCCCCCGGACACTGCCCACTAGCATGGCTAGAGATGAGGCAAATGCTCATGAATAATGTGAACATTTTTGAAAAAAGTCTTTAGGAAACTCACTCCTGGAATGCTTGCATTAGAAAAAAGTACTTTCAATTACCATATACAATGTTACAGTTTTGACTTTTAAAATAGTCATTAATTAAAAGATTCCATCCTTCCTTCCTTCCTTCTTTTCTCTTTCTTTTTCTTTCTTTCTTTCCTACTTTCTTCTTTCTTTCCTACTTTCTTCTTTCTTCTTTCTTTCATGCTGGTTTTGGGGCTTGGACTCAAGGACTCAAGGCCTGGTGCTGCCCCTAACCTTTTCTTGCTCAAGACTAGTGTTCTACCACTTGAGCCAAGGCTCCACTTCCAGATAAGAGTGTCACAGACATTCATGCTCTGCCTGGCTTTGAATAGTAATCCTCAGATCTCAGCCTCTTCAGTAGCTGGGATTACAGGCATGAGCCACCAGCCCCTGGTTAAGACCATGTTTCTTCATAGTTACTGATTCCTCCAGATCCACCAAACAAACTTGAGAAAATCTTGCTTGAAACTGTATATTCTTTCTCAGAGCACATGTATAATTTTCAGTGTCCTACAAAAAAAATAAAATACAAGGTCTTTCGTTTAAAAGCTATTAAGACAACAACAAAATGCATTCTAATTCTGGAGCTCGGGCCAGTGGCAGGTGCACAGACTGAGTGGTCAGGAAGCCAGAGCTGGTTTGTCCTGGTGTTACCATGTTTTTTTTTCTGTTGGAGGCTCAGCAACAGGAGCTTGACACAATGCTTGAGCCATCAACAATACAACCTGAAGCTCTGAATACCTTTGAGAAAGGTAGCCAGGCCAAGAGGGAGACTGTGTAAATAGAATCCTGATACCACCCCTCCCAGAACCTGTCTGAATTTCTCTGTGCCTCAAGATCCTCCCCTGTAGAGCTGCTTTTGGGTAAGGATTTAATACACTTAGGGATGGGAAGTGGCATGCAGGATGCTTTTTGGAAGCTTAGGCCTTAAGGTTGCCTTTTTACTGGAAAATGTTTACAGTTTTATTTTCATTTTTAGTGGGATTATTCTTGAATGCAGCTATGGCTAGTTAGTGCCAGTACTTGAACTCAGGGCCTGAGTGCTATTCCTTAGTTGTTGTTGTTGGTTTTGTTGCTCAAGGCTAGTGTTCTACTGCTTGAACCACAGTTCTACCTCTGGCTTTTGGGTGATTCATTGAATCAAGAGTCTTTCTTGCCAAGGCTGGCTTTGAACTGTGATCCTCATATCTCAGCCTCCTAGAAGCATGAAGCACTAGCAAAAGACTCTCATTTTTCTTCTTGAGCTTAGAATTTAAACAGGAATTAAGTCCTGGGACAATAAGATGGGTTGTTGTTGATGGGTGTTTTCACTGGAGACAGGTAAGTTTTTTTTCAGTGTACATTTTTTGAGTGTACATTCCCTGCAAAAGAATTAATTTTTTTAAGAAGGAAAGAATGCCTGAATGAGATCTAATCTTCTTGCAAATGATGGATGACTTCTCATGTGGGTTTGTACCCTAGTTCTCAACTCCCTGAGAACCTCCATGCTGGCCGCAGCCCCATCAATTCAATTTTAGTGGACAATTTGACATAAGCCTGCAGTTTGAGTTTTGGAATGATTTCTAGTCTACTTTGTGATATTCTTTATGGATGGATTTTTTTTTCTTTAAATCAGGTCCTTTGCTGGGAATTGGGCAGACAGGAGACAGCAGAGCAGAGAGATGCATGGGAATGTACGGGGTAAACCTGCATACCGAAATGGGTAGTGGCATACGATGAGGTAGTTTTGGGTGAATTACTAGGGCTGAGTTCCTTTCAGTATGACCGGCAGAGCTTTCTGGAAAAAATCTACAATCCCAGGTCCTTGCTGATGCCAGCGTTTGTGCTTCTTGGAACTCGTAATTCCTTCGCAATTGTGCTCCCTATCAGATCAGTTTGGACAGTAGTTGAAAAATGTCCTTCTTGGGGTGACTTCATATTAGTTGAGCCAAATGCCTGAGGGATTAAATCGTTGCACAAATATCTGTGCTCATAGACAAGAGATAAGCGTCTCGGACACACAAACACACAGCCCGTTTTCAATTAGCTTTGACAGAATATCCTAGCTTTGGCAAACCTGATACAAGTTGTTTGCGCTCACATAGAGATCATATCAGGCAAACTTCTGCGTATATACATGGCCAGGCAAAAGAAAGCCAATGCTAGATCTAATCAGTCACTTGCCACTTCTCAGCTCTGCCATCTAAACTGCTTTCTGCTGTGATTTCTTTGTGTGCAAAAATGGAGATAAGAGCACTTTCGTTTGTATAATGCTTTGAAGGTTAAAAGTCATTATGAGGAAAAGTTGAACTTTAATGAAGCTTAATTTATCATATTCCTCTTGTGGTTTGGACTTTTGTATCCTTTCCAAGGATTATTTTTTCTTTCTACCACAAAATTGCAAAGATTTTCCTAGGTTTCATTCTAGAATTTTTACAATGTTAAATCTTATCTCTAGTTTATTTCCAATTCGTGTTTGCATGTGGTACTAAGAATTAAATGTTTTTGTTTTCATAAAGTTAATGTCCTTGCATCATTTGTTGGAAATACAAACATTTCTTTGTTGGCTACCTGAGTGACATTTCTGTGGAAACTCAACTGACTTTCTATTTGGTCCCATTAATTCAGTTGTTTATTTAATTGCACATTGTCTACAGCCCAGCAGTTTGACAAGAAGTCTGGAAATCACATCATTTATGTCATCCAACATGGTTTAGAAAATGAAAAAACAAACAACAGACAGGAGATATATTTGCAAGATGCACATATGTCACTTTTATCTACTCTTGTCTATTTTTATTAGCTTCAGCCCTTATTTCACTTTATTTTTTATTTTATTGTATGTTACTTCATTTTTGGTGCCAGTACTGGGGCTTGAATGGAAAGCCTCATGCTCTGTTAGCTTTTGACTCAGAGTTCTAACCACTTGAGCCACACCTCTATTTCCAGCTTTTGCTGGTTAATTTAGAGAAAAGTCTAATGGATCTTTTTGCTTGGGCTGGCTTAGAACTGGGATCCTCAGATCTCAGTGTCCTGAGTAGCTAAGATTACAGGTATGAGCTCCTGACAGCAGTGTTTAAACCTTTTAAACCTAATGCTTGAAAGATTCTAGAGACAATTCAATGATTTAGACATTATCATCCCCATGTACATATGATTGTTTTCTGCTTCTTTAGACAACCAGGCTCAAGATTTAGTCATCTTAATCATGATTTCAAGTCAGTGTGTGTTGATGTGTGCTCATTTTTGGACATTGTCTTCAGTGTAGTTCATCCAGTTAGGTAGCCAGTGCTTGTAGAAAATGTCATTGCTTCTTCTTTTTCTTGTGTAATTGTCAGTTCACTCACTTTTTTGCGTGTGCGTGTGTGTGTGTGTGTGTGTGTGTGTGTGTGTGTAATGGTTCTGGGGGTTTGAATTCAAGGCCTAAGCACTGTCCCTGAGCTTTCTGCTCAGGGATAGCACTCTACCACTTGAGCCACAGCTCCACTTCTGGCTTTTTGATAGTTAATTGGAGATAGTAGTCTCACAGACTTTCCTGCACAGGCTGACTTCATACCATGATCCTCAAATCTCAGCCTCCTGAGTAGCTAAGCTTACAGGTGTGAACTACTAGTGACCAGCAGATCACTCACTTTTAACTTTTTCCTCTTACAATATTTAAAGATAAAATTTTCCTCTAGAGTATACTTTTTCACTCTACCCTTCTGTAAACATTTTCAGATATTCAATAAGATTTTTTTCTTTTACTTTCTATTGTTACATATTTATAGGGATGCTTACTTTTTCAAGTACATGGAATTTGGGGGTGATATTTTTGTCACTGATATAAAAATAATTGCCTTGGAACTAGAACAGGTGCTCTAAATGACAGCAAACTTTTATTTACTTATTTATTTTGAGAATTCCTTTAATAACTTAATCCTCCCTCTTGGAAAGACTACAAGTTGGTCATTTGGGGAATATACTGTGCCCTCAGCATGAGCAACCAACCTGTGCTGTTCAAATCTACACATTGCATACATGGAGAGAAAGACAGATGCTCAACATTATTCACTAATTAAGGAGAAAGCAACCATGTATACTGTTTAGCCTCATTCCCCAGGAAATTATTTTTAAAAGCATGAATTTCTAGGTTCCACGACTTTTTTTTCTTCATGCTGACGGTCATGTAAAATTGCTGAAACTATTTTGGGAAGCAATTCCTCCTATTTGCAAGTTTTCCGTGACTGTAACAAAATGCCTCAGATAATATACTAAAAAAAAAAAGGAAAGGTTTATTTTGGTTCACTAGTTCAGAGATTTGGTTCATGGTGTTGCCTAGGCCCATTTCTTTGGAGTCTGTGTTGAGGCAGAGCCTCATGTGGGAAGCCTGTGGTGAGGAGATGGTCCCCCCCATGGCCACTAGAAATTAGAGAGAGGGAGAGAGAGAGAGATCAGGCAGGAGGCCAGTCCCACTGCAGGATGCTCCCACCAGTGACCTACTGTTGTAAGGTGAATCATCCCTGAAGTCACATTTTAAAATATAGAGTATTGAAGTCTTTATTATACAGTTAACAGGCTGCAGGCTGCCAGTTGTTACAAAGGCCTGCAGCATGCAAATACACATAACACAGCTAGGAAACATGCTAAAGAGGAAAGAAATAACAAAAACAATACCAACAAGCCAATTCAGCTCCAATGGAGAGCTAAATTGGGACACCATGATGACTGGAGATGAGCCAGGAGGCAGGAGACAGGACACGATCACAGAGACACACATGGCTAATGGTGACTAGGCTCGTCTGGGCCTAAATAGGTTGGCACAGGGGGCAGATCTTCAGGAAATTCCCAGTCCCAGGCACTGGACTGACAGATTCAATAACCTATCAGCCAAGTGCCTGACCCTGCCTCCAGGGGTCCGGGCACTTCCATTACCTGGGAGGCAGGTAGACAAGATGCCAGACCCTACCATCCACCATGTGACCAATATGGCGCTGGCTAGATCTGGCCTCCTTACTTCACTATGACCTCCACAAGGGCCCTCCTCTAAAGGCTCACCACCTCCCAAAAGAGCCCTGAGCACAATATTCCATCTCTGACACATGAGCTTCAGGAGTATTTAAGATCCAAACTATAACACTCACTTATTGATCAAGTTAAAAATTTGCATTTCTTATTATCCCCGATCCAATATGCATCTTTAAGGAAAATTTTCACACAAGAAAGTTTACAGTAGTGTTATTTACAGAAATTCTACAGAGAAATCCACATAATGATCAACAGGCGAATGCACGAATAATTTAGAGTGCATTTACTTAATGAAATATAAACAAACTAGAGGGATGGTCTTGAGCCAAAACAAACCTGAATTGTGCATAATTAAATGTAAAATAAGCCCAAGAGATTAGATGCAGCATCATGATATTTTGTAAGGCTAAGAACTTGGCGGAGAACTTATCCAGACGTTCAAGGTCCTAGGCTCTATCCTCAACTGGAAGAACACACACACACACACACACACCTATATACATGTATTATAATACATATATATCATACATATTTATAAGGGTATATCTCTCTAAAGCTATTTCTCTACAGATATCTATAGGTATACAATTATATGTCTATATATGTGTACCTATATGTATAGATACATATATAAGTATAATTTATACATATTTATATGTATATCTATGTACGTGTGAATATGGAATATACATATACACATATACAGATATCTATTCATGTCTATATAGATACCCATATATCTATATAGTATCTATTATATCCATACAGATATCTAATAGGTTTATAGATCTATCTATCTAGATAGAGATAGATAGATAGATAGATAGATAGATAGATAGATAGATAGATAGATAGATAGATTTTTGTATCATGGCCCAATATCTACCCTGGGTAAAAATGCAAGACACTATTTGAAAAATAACTAAAACAAAAAAAGGCCTGGGGTCAAGGCTCAAATGGCAGAACACTTGCCTAGCAATCACAGGGCCAAGTTTAAATCTTAGTTCCATAAGATGAAGAAGAGAAAGAAGAAAGAGACAGAAGAGAAGGAGGAAGACCTTGATAATAAATATGCCATGCAGAAAAAGAATTTCCAAGATCACTGAAGATAAAAGTAGCTCAAGTAGAGAAGTGCTGATGCTTGTACCTGTAATCCTACCTACTGAGGAAGCTGAGATCTGAGGATCAAGGATCAAAGCTAGCCCAGACAGGAAAGTCTGTGATACTCTTATTGCCAACTAACCTTATTGCCAACTAACTCTTATTGCCAACTAACTTTTTGGTAGTTAGTTGGAGATGAGTCTCGAGAGTTTTTCTGCCCAGCCTGGTATTGAACTGTCATCCTCAGATTTCAGCCTCCAGAGGAGCTAAGATTACAGGCATGATTACCCATGCCAATATGAAGTTTTAATCCATAGAAAGTTATGTCCAGGACAGTTTCAGTGGCTTTAGTTAGTGGGGTTCCTAGAATAATATCCATTATTGATTACATGCAAGTCATATGACTTATATTACCTCTCCACACATCTGAGTGCCAGATTCTGCAGTTCTGATGTGGACAGACACAGAACAGAACAGAGACCAGAAGCTCCCATTAGACTCTGCAGTCCCTGGATACACATCAGGGCCAAGGATGGGACCCTCACACTTTTGTTTGTAGGGCTGCATGCTGGCGTCCCTGAAGCTCAGCCCCATGAGCCATCACAGGGGCTGTGGATCTCCATCAAGCTCCTTCTCCAAGCTAGCAAATGCCTTACCAAGGCCGACTATGACCAATGGATGGAGGGTATTCCAATCTACTGTGACAGTGGAGCAAGGTGTTCCCATCTACTGAGACAACAGAAGGAGGTGTTCTTTCTCATCCACTGTGAGACAAAGGAGTGTGTTCTCATCTACTGTGAGACCACAGAAGGAGGGTGTTCTCATCTAGTGTCACAATGGAAAGAGGTGTTCTCATCCACAATGGAAAGAGGGTATTCTCGCCACTGGGCCAGAGTCAACTCTGAATGTTCTAGACAAGGTCTGCATGTGAGCCAACCTCACCCTGTTCTGAAAGATTCTTATCCTCTGAGAGAAATATGAAACTTGCAACCACAAAAATGTCACTTGCAGAATACAGAAGAACCCAAGTCTCCTTGCCAGGTCTCTGTTCCTCTACTTACTCATGTATGATGTGCTCTTCCCCAACACAGTAGACATTTACCAAAACTCCATCTACGTATGCTTCATATCTGGCCAATGGGTGGCTTAGGTCTTAATACAAACCCTCACAACTCCCAATTCACTAACTAAGAAGGGTTGAACCTATAAATTGCTATGGAATCTTCTAAACTCAGAGTGGTCTCCAGAGCTCCCCTAGTGGTTGGTTCTCTGAATTGCCACATCTTGATGTCCATAGCAAGGAGAGTGGGGGAGGGGTGGGGGGAGGGTTACTGTGGCTTGAACCCTGGGGGTGGGTGTTGTCCCTGAGCTTTTTCTCCCAAGGTTGTTACTCTACCACTTGAACCACAGCTCCACTTCCAGCTTTTGGTGGTTAATTGGAGATAAGAGTCTCACGGACTTTCTTACCAGGGCTGGCCTCAAACTGAGATCCTCAGATCTCAGCCTCCCAAGTAGCTAGGCTTCCAGGCATGAGTCACCACTGCCTAGCTCAAGGCATTGCCTTTGGAGATTCTCATCTCCCCTCCTCCCTTTCCCACAACATGGATAAGAAGGATTATGAGGGTCCTTTCTGACATGTAGTTATCTTCTGATGCTCAGAAAAAGTTTTCAGAGATATTCAGGGGCTGTGTGAAGGGGGTCTGTGCTTAATAAAAGTTTGGCTGTACAACAGCCAAACTATCAAAATGTTCCGAACCCACAAATATGTGGCTTGACTCCTGGCATTTTGCTCGTGGTTCTCATGTTATCCAGGATTGAGATGTTAAAATATCTGGGCTAAGTGTAAGGGACAACAGTGGTGCCATGCCGTGAGCCCTGTACTCGGCCCCAGAGCCTAGGTGTTACTGAGTCCCCCAACAGCCGTATTCCCTACACAGTGCCTCAAAGCTGCTGAGGTTCCCCCAGCGCCCCTCCTCCTGAAAGACAAGAGCTGTTCCAGGGTGTGAGCAGGCACACGGACTCAGCACCACATGCTCCAAAATCCAAACATGTTTGTAAATAGGGTCTATGGCCACTCACCATTTCCACACAAGGTAGATCTCCACCTGTACGCCCAGGCATCATCTCCTCCCATGTGTCTTCCAGATGTGTCGGCCTTGTGTCTGGTCAGCCTCCAGCTGGAGTCAGCCCTGTGGCTCCTCCACGGGCCTCACCTTGCCATGCCTGGGCTCTCCGCTCTCCCTCACACTCTTATTTACTTAGTCCTGACAGCCTCAGATCTTTTTTGAAGCCTTATCCCTTTTCTCATTGCTTCTTACAGTTACCGCATTGTGTGTGTGCGTGTGTGTGCATGTATGCCAGCATGAGGTTTGAATTTTGGGCCTGAGCACTGTACCTTAGCTGTTTTTTTGGGGGGGGAGGGCTGTCACCTACCACTTGACTCACAGCTGCACTAATAGATTTGTGGTGGTTTATTGTGGTGTAAGAGTCTCCCAGCCTTTCCTGCTCAATCTTGGGCATTGCCTTTTAGCTTTTTCCACTCAAGGCTGGTTTTCAACAGTTTGAGACACAAGTTCCACATCTGGCCTTTTGCTGGTTCATTGGAGACAAAAGTCTCTTAGATTTGTCTACCCCAGCTGGGTTCAAATTACAATCCTCAAATCTCAGCCTCATAAGTAGCTCGGATTGCAGGTTTGAGCCACTGGTACCCAGTATACATTTCTTTTTCTAAGACCAACTGTACCTCTTCTTTCTGGAAACTTCTCTCCGCTGTCCTCCCCATTCAAAGAAGCAAGGAGTCTTCCTAGTAAGATGCAGGGGGTAAGTTCACTGGAATTCTAAAGCCCAGGTAAGAGGCAGCCATGGCTGTGTTGGCTGAGAAGCGTGGCCTTGAGAGAAGGAGACATGCAAGGACTTGGGGAGCTGTTAACAGTTGTCCAAATGTAAAACAAACTATTATTTTAATCCAAGGAGAATTTTAGTAATTGCATTCTGTGTGGTGTGCCATGTCAACTCTGTGCTCTCTGTCTCGGTGATTTATGACAGTGAGCTGGGTGCTCCATCATAGTCTGGGATACGCAGACACTTCTTTGTTGGAGATGACAAATGTCCTGGGTGCTTTTGTAGTGAGGACTCAGTTCCGAGGCTGATAGTGCTCTGTGCCGCCAGCTTTTCTCTCAATCTAAAGCCACAGCAGTGAGAAGTTGGGGTGGAATCTTCTAGCTGAAATAAGTCAGAGCTCTTAGAAGATCAGAGATGCTGGGACAGCTGTGTTAAGTCCTAGCGCTGTAGCTTGCGTGGTCTGTCTTTTTGGACAAATCATTGGCTTTCTCTAAGCCTCAACTCTTCCATGAATTACAGAAGTATAATAAATGTCTCCTTATTAAGCCACTGGGAGGGCTGGATAACACAGTCAATGTGTTACTGTTTTCTAAAGCACAAAATGGTTCCATTTTAATTGACTTATTTTGTGTATGTACCTATCTTGGGACTTGAACTCAGAGTCTGGGCACTATCCCTTAGCTTTCTGCTCAAGGCTAGTGCTCTACACTTGAGCCATGCTTCTACTTCCAGCTTTTTGGTGGTTCATTGGAGCTAAGAGTCTCACAGGCTTTCTTGCCAGGGCTGGCTTTGAACCACGATCTTCAGAACTCAGCCTCTTGAGTAGCTAGGATTACAGGTGTGAGCCACAGGTGCTGGTTTTCACTGACTCCTGTAATTCATGAGGCTGCTTTTTCTGGAATCCTCTTAATTAAAATAATTAGCAAAACACATTTACTGAAAGGGTCACTGTGACTGAGATATTTTTTCCTGCGGCCCCAATGAATCTCCGCCACCTGCACATGAATCTTGACCTTCCCTTCCCTTTCATCTCAGCTCCTGGCACTGCTGGCGTGTCCCAGTGTGCCACAGCCCTGGGTGGAAGGAGCCTGGTGTGGATGCAGACAGCCCTGCCAGAGCCATCTGCTCCAGCAAGTCAGAGGCCAGACACAGAGAAATCTGCTTCTCATTTTCTGAGCTAAGAAGTTTGAGGGGGGAAAAATCATTGTTCCTGTGTTTTGATCTGATGCCTGAAGAAAAAAATAGTAATAATAAAACAAGACTAGAAGAGGGAAGGTTATCTGCCAAAGGACATGTTTTCCCTTTCTTCTTTCTGCTTCTATTCCTAGAAAAGAGAAATTAAAAACTGCAGGAATTGGTAGTGGGCCATTTTTTTTTCTTGTTTACTGCTAACCACTATGATAGCAAGTTTTGGTTTTTCTTTTTCTTTTGAAGATAGGGTGGTCAGCAGCATGCACTGCTGCTGTGGGAAGGTGACAGTGACATTTGTCAGGCATTGACTGCACGCAGGTCCCTCGCAATCGATCTCACAGGTGTGATGGTGCCTGGCCTTTGCACTGTGGTCTCACATGCGATGAGCACAGGGAGCTAGTGTGGAAGTGAGGAGCCAGCATGGAGGAGGGGGGGCCAGTGCAGAGGAGAGAGGGGCAGCCTGGAGGTGAGGGGGTCAGCGTGGAGGTGAGGGGGCAGCGTGGAGGTGAGGGGGCAGCCTGGAGGTGAGGGGGTCAGCATGGAGGTGAGGGGGTCAGCATGGAGGTGAGGAAGGCAGCATGGAGGTGAGGGGGTCAGCATAGAGGTGAGGGGGTCAGCATGGAGGTGAAGGTCAGCGTGGAGGTGAGGGGGTCAGCGTGGAGGTGAGGAGGGCAGCATGGAGGTGAGGGGGTCAGCATAGAGGTGAGGGGGTCCGCATGGAGGTGAAGGTCAGCGTGGAGGTGAGGGGGTCAGCGTGGAGGTGAGGAGGGCAGCATGGAGGTGAGGGACAGTGTGGAGATGAGGAAGACAGCTTGGAGGAAAGGGGCAGCATGAAGGAGAGGGGGACAGTGTAGAGGAGAGGGGGTCAGTGTAGAGGAGAGGGAGGCAGCGTGGAGGTGAGGGATCAGTGTGTAAGTGAGGGTCAGTGTGGAGAAGGGACAGTGTGGAGGAAAGAGGACAGTGTGGAGGTGAGGGGAAAGCATGGAGGTGAGGGGGACAGTGTGGAGGTGAGGAGGTCAGTGTGGAGGTGAGGAGGACAGCGTGGAGGTGAGGGGTCAGTGTGGAGATGAGGAGGACAGTGTGGAGGTGAGGAGGTCAGTGTGGAGGTGAGGGGTCAGTGTGGAGGTGAGGGGGCAGCATGGAGGTGAGGAGGTCAGTGTGGAGATAAGGGGTCAGTGTGGAGGTGAGGGGGCAGCGTGGAGGTGAGGAGGTCAGTGTGGCGGTGAGGGGTCAGTGTAGAGATGAGGAGGACAGTGTGGAGGTAAGGAGGACAGTGTGGAGATGAGGAGGACAGTGTGGAGGTGAGGAGGACAGTGTGGAGGTGAGGGGTCAGTGTGGAGGTGAGGGGGTCAGTGTGGAGATGAGGGGTCAGTGTGGAAGTGAGGAGGACAGTATGGAGGTGAGGGGTTAGTGTGGAGGTGAAGAGGACCATGTGGAGGTGAGGGGTCAGTGTGGAGGTGAGGGGACAGCATGGAGGTGAGGAGGACCGTGTGGAGGTGAGGGGTCAGTGTGGAGGTGAGGAGGAC
>NW_012267392.1:2646939-2654278 GCF_000151885.1 Dipodomys ordii
GGAGGTGAGGGGTCAGTGTGGAGGTGAGGGGACAGCATGGAGGTGAGGAGGACCGTGTGGAGGTGAGGGGTCAGTGTGGAGGTGAGGAGGACAGTGTGGAGGTGAGGGGTCAGTGTGGAGGTGGGGGAGCAGCGTGGAAGAGGGGGGACAGTGTGGAGGTGAGGGAGCAGCATGGAGGAGAGGGGGCAGCATGGAGGTGAGGGGGTCAGTGTGGATTTGAGGGGATGGCATGGAGGTGAGGGGGCAGCGTGGAGGAGAGAGGAGCAGTATGGAGGACAGGGGGACAGTGTAGAGGTGAGGGGGCAGCGTGGAGGAGAGGGGGCAGTGTTGAGGAGAGGGGATCAGCTTGGAGGTGAGGAGTCAGCGTGGAGGTGAGGGGTCAGTGTGGAGGTGAGGAGGACAGTGTAGAGGTGAGGGGGCCAGTGTGGAGGAGAAGGGATCAGCCCGGAGGAGAGGGGGGCAGCCTGGAGGTAAGGGGGCAGCATGGAGGACAGGGGGACAGTGTAGAGGTGAGTGGGCAGTATGGAGGTGAGGAGGTCAGTGTGGAGGTGAGGAGGTCAGTGTGGAGGTGAGGGGTCAGAGTGGAGGAAGAGGGAGAAAGTGTGGAGGAGAAGGGACCAGCCTGGAGGAGAGAGGGGCAGCCTGGAGGTGAGGGGGCAACGTGGAGGAGAGGGGGACAGTGTAGAGGTGAGGGGACAGTGTGGAGGTGAGGAGGTCAGTGTGGAGGTGAGGAGGTCAGTGTGGAGGTGAGGGGTCAGTGTGGAGGAGAGGGAGAAAGTGTGGAGGAGAAGGGATCAGCCTGGAGGAGAGGGAGGCAGTGTAGTGGTGAGGGGGCAGCCTGGAGGAGAGGGGGCAGAGCCAGGATGTGGACAGGTGACTCCAGCCCTGGACACACATTAGTAAGCATGATCTTGCCTTTCTGATTCAGGAATAAAACAAGGTAATGATCAGACTCTTAGCTCTGGGACTTCTCTCTACAGAATGTGCCTTAGGTAAGCTTGCTGTTTTACTCTACTTTGAACACCTTGCACTCACTCACTCACACACACACACACACACACACACACACACACACACACACATAGAGTTAACATTCTCAATTTCAAAGTTTCCAACACCCACCCCAGACCGCCCCCCAACCTGGCGCTCCCACCTGGTCACCACAGGGAGACACTGAAAGTCCATTGCTCACTTTCCCCATCACCAGAATTTTCAAGCCAGTAAAGATGAGAATAGGAAGTTCCTCGTGTCACTCAGCTTTCCATTGCTGGGACAAATACCTGAGATAATAAAAATTCTTAGCTCTCGGCCTCCTGAGTAGTTAGGATTGCAGGCATAAGCCACAGGCACTCAGCTAGGGCATTATTAATGTATACCCAGAAAGAAGAGAGGAAAGTGGGGGAGAATGCAGTAGTCCTACTCAAGGCATAGCCTGTGATGGTAGATAAACTGAGGGGAGGAGTGGGGTTGGGATCGATGGAGAGAACAATGAAAGGGGTGATATCGATCAAGATGCATGGTACTCATAAACTGACATGTTGAATGCAACCACTAAAAGATAAAGGAAAAATATAACTTAACAATGTATTATAAAATATATTACAGCTGGCTAACTGGAGATAAGAGTCTCATGGACTTCTCTTCTGGAACTTCAAAAAGGAATCCTCAGATCTCAGCCTCCTGAGTAGTTAGGATTACAGGTGTGAGCCACTAGCACCTAGCTTCAGACTGTGTTTTTATTTATAAATTAACAACAAATTTATAGTACCTCATGCTATCTAGTGTAATAAGTTATCCGACTTTTATTTTACTGACTGGGGTTTTGTGTGGCTATTTCAGATGCTTTGCATTTCTGGACAAAGTTTAGAATCAGCCTGTGAGTTTACCCCTCCCCACACACTCAATAGCAATAATTGAAACAACCTGCTTTTCCCACAAGAAACACCATATATCTTTTCTCTTCATTTATGCCTAATTTAACTTCCTCAGGAAAGATCTTAGCTTTGACATGGAAATATTACATATTTTAGATTCATTTCTAGTTGCTCATTTGATATTATTATTAACTATATTTTCCAAATTTTAATTTTGTATTTTTTAGTAAATAATATGTAAAAACACAACTAATTGGCACCCAGCTCATCTATTAATTGTCATAGACTTTATCATTTTGTCTGTAAAAAATAAGTTTTCTTCTTTCCTCCTAAAGTCTTTGTTTTGTTTTTCAGTTGTGAAACTTGAACTCTGGACCTGGGGCGCTGTCCCTGAGCTCCTCAGCTCAAGGCGAGCGCTCTACCACTTAAGCCACAGCACCACTTCCGGTTTTCTGGTGGTTTACTAGAGATAAGAGCCTTATGGGCTTTCCCGTGCAGGCTGGCTTTGAACCTCGATCCTCAGATCTCAGCCTCCTGGGCAACTAGGATTACTGGCATGAGCCACTGGTGCCCGGCTTCCCTCTTAAATTCTGAAAATAAGTTTCACAGTTGGTGCCAATGACTCATGGGAGGCTGAGATTTGAGGATCTTGGTTCAAAGCCCAGGCGAGAAAGTTCATGGGTGTCTTAGCTCCAATTAACCATCAAAACCTGGAAGTGAAACCTCGTTCAAGCAGTAGAACACCAGCCTTGAGTAAAAAAAGCTAAGGGCCAGTGCCTAGGCCTTGAATTCAAGCCCATTACTGGCACGTGTGTGTGCACACACATACACACTAAAAAATGTTTCTCAAGTTGGGCACCAATGGCTCATACCTGTAATTCTGGCTACTCAAGGAAGCTGAGATCTGAAAATCACAGTTCAAAGTCATCTTGGACAAGAAAGTCCATGAGACCCTTATCTCTAATTAATCACACACACACACACACACACACACACACACACACACACACTAGAAGTGGAGCTGTGGCTTGAGTGGTAGAAGGCTAGTCTTGAGCAAAAGGCTGAGGGCAGAGCCCAGACTCTGAGTTCACACCCCAGGATTGGCACATGCATAAAAAAAGGCAATCATACAATTTTTCTTCTTTACCTGTGAAAACTCAACATTGCTTCATTTTCTAGACAGTGTTGGCATACCCAACACTTCACTAGTTACAACACATTTTTTCTGACTTTGCCTGGTTCATAGTTACTCGCGGATTTTTGCGCTCATGAGAGGAACTGGTCTGCAATTCAACCCTCTCGTAATGTCCTTGTCAAGTTTCAGAATCAATATAGAGAGTTGGGATGTGTTTCCGTTTGCTCCCCTCTTCCATTCCATTCCAGGGAAGTGCTTTCTGAAATGTGGGGATGTTCCTTCCTGTGGCATCCTCCAGGTGTCAAGAACGTGGCCTCTGTTGCCATTGCTGCCTGGAGCATGAGAATACTCATATATCAGAGTATTCAGATCTGGACAGGGTTTACAATGCTGTTTCATCTTTATTCTGGATATTGTAATTTCCATCCTTCTCTCTCCTTTTTGTTTTTGTTTTTTTTGTGTGTGTGTATGAGTGCTGGTACTGGGGGTTGAACTCAGGGCCTGAGTGCTGTCCTTTGGCTTTCTTGTTCAAGGAACTCCACCACTTGAGCCACAACTTCACTTGTGGATTTTTGCTGCTTAATTGAAGAGTCTCATGGACTGGCTCCAAACCTTGATCACTAGTTAAAGGAGTGAGCCATTTGCACCCAATTTGTTTTAAAAAATAAATTTTAAATCAAATTTCTATCAGTTTTGTTCATGTGAAATATCATTAGATTGGTTTTTCTCTACAATGTATGTACATTACATCTTACTGATACTGGCTTTATAATCAATATTTATTACCTTTTCATTTTCAGGAGATTGCCCTGATATACCTTCTTTACACAATAGAATCTTAAAGCCAGGTCCTACTGAAGACTAACGGCTGTAATTGTAGCTACTCAGAAGGCTGAGATCTGAGTTTTATGACAGCCCAAGTAGGAAAGTCTTTTGAGACTCTTCATTCACCAGCAAAAAACAGAAATGGAGGTATGGCTCAAGTAGTAGAGCACTTACCATGAGAGAAAAATCTAAGGGAGACTCTCAGACCCTGCTACTAGCACACGTGTGTGCGCGCACACAGACACACACACACACTAGAATCTTAATTGGTTACAACTGTTTTTCAGTAGATATATCTAATGTTATAAGATTGACTCATCATTTTTAATAGTAAATATGGACAACAAATAGAGGGGTTACAGTTACATAAGTAAGGTAATAAGTACATTTCTTGTCAAACTTGTTACCCCTCCATCATTTTTCTTCTACTTTCCCTCTCCTCACGCCCCCCCAAGTTGTACAGATCATTTCCAACATCTTGTCTTGTGAATATCGCTGTTGCATTGGTTTCCCCCTTGTCCTTTGTCTCACCATTCTTTTGTTCCACTTCTCTTCCCTAATTCAAATAAACATATATACAATACCAGGGTACCAAAATCAAATACAGTGACAACAGGGGATATACCATAGGGGGAAGAACAAATAAAAGAAACAAAAAAATCACATAGTACCTTAAAAATAACAACAAAAAAACCCTCTTGTGTCCATGTCTTGGAGTTCATTTCACTTAGCATCATCTTATATAGACTTATGTACATAGCTATTGAGTTATTCTGCTCATCTGACAAGATTATCTTAGACATATTCTAATTATTATGAATAAGGGAAACCATGGGACCTGTGTTTCTTTGGGTCTGGCTTACTGCACTTAATATGATTTTTTCCAAGTCTTTCCATTCCCTAACTAATGGGGTACTGTCATTCTTTCTGATGGAAGCATAGAATATAGAATTCCAGTGTGTGTGTGTGTGTGTGTGTGTGTGTGTGTGTGTGTGTGTATGTGTGTGTGTGTATCACATTTTCTTGATCATTCATCTACTGACGGGTATCTGGGTTGGTTCTATATCTTAGCTATGGTGAATAATGCTGTGATAAATATTGTTGTACTGGTAGCTTTAAAGTAGCCTTGTTTGTGATCATTACTCACAAATTTTTATAAGCAGCTTTTATTATAACTTGGCTTAACACATTTTTCTAACTTTTGTTTGGAATTTTCTTGCATCTATAGGCTATTTAGAAGAGTATTAGCAAAAATACAGAATAGCTTATACAAGGGTTTACTCATGTACAGACAAACAAACTGACAAAAAGATGGAATACTAAAGGTACAACTCCTCTGAACAATGAATGTACTCTTTATCAACATGAATACCAGGAAACATGTTCAGAGAGGCTGTGGAGAGGACTCGGGAATGGAGAGGGGAAGAGTGAGTAAATGCAGTTATGTTAATGTAGATTATATAAAAACTGAACTACATAACATGAGAAAAGGGATGGGAGGGAGAATATTAGGGAAGAATGATGGAAAGGGTGACATTGATCAAAGCACATGACCTGACTTTTGAAATTCCTCTTTGTACAACTACTTAATAAAAATTTTAAAAACTAAAGCACAGAAAAAGAACTAATCACTAATTTACACAAGGAAAGGAAGGAAAGAAGGAAGGAAGGAAGGAAGGAAGGAAGGAAGGAAGGAAGGAAGGAAGGAAGGAAGGAAGGAAGGAAGGGAGGGAGGGAGGGAGGGAGGGAGGGAGGGAGGGAGGAAGGAAGGGAGGGAGGGAGGGAGGGAGGGAGGAAAGAAAACAAGCTGGATGCCAGGGGCTTACACATGATACCCTACTTACAAAGCTGAGATCTGAGGATTGTGGGTCAAAGCCACCCTGGGCAACAAAGTCCATGAGACTCTCAAACGACCAAAAGCCAGAAGTGGAGCTATGGCTCAAGTGTTCCAGCACTAGCCTTGAGCAAATTTTTAAAAAACCCTCAGCGATAGTACTCAGGCCTGAGTTCAAGCCCTACTTGGTGCAGGAGGAGGCGGAGGAGGAAGATTAGCCCAGTGCCAGTGGCTCACCCATGTAATCCTATTTACTCTGGAGGCTGAGATCTGAAGATTGAGGTTCAAAGCCAGCCTGGATAGGAGGATCTGTGAGACTCTTATCTTCAATGAATCACACACACACACACACACACACACACACACACACACACACACACACAGAGTCAGAAGTGGAGCTGTGGCTCAAGTAGCAGAGTGCCAGCCTTGAGCACAAAAGCTCAGGGGACAGCACCCAGGTCCGGAGTTCAAGCCTCACAAGCCTCAGGACGGGGGCATTCCTTGCCTACTGACCTGCCCAGTTAACACTTGTCTGTGACACTGGATTTTCTCATTGCAAAGCTGTCCAAGGTCTTGGCTTTCTCTCTGATTTCTCCCCTCAGTGTTCATGCTAGTACTCTGAGATGTGGAGAGATGTTGTGTCCCCATGTCCTGGTCTACAGCTGGTGGAGGCATTTGGATTTTCCATGTTGGAGATTCCAGTGCCTTGTTTAGATGCGGGACTCAGCCCACTATACCCTAGCAGTTCTCTACCATCTCCACATTAAGGCTGGGGCCTAAAATTAGACAGCACATTTGCAGTCTCTGTCTCTGTCTGTCTCTGTTTGTCTCTGTCTCTGTCTGTCTCTGTCTCTGTCTGTCTCTGTCTGTCTCTGTCTCTCTTTCTCTCTGTCCTCCACACTCCTGCATCCACAATTATTATTCAAACAGAGAGCATAAAGCTTTAACCTCTCTCCAAGTTTGCTCACTCTTTCTTTTTATTTTTCTTGTTTGCTTTCTTGCTTATATTCTTGCTTGCTTTCTACCTTCTTTTTCTTTCTCTCTTTTGTGCCACTACTGGGGCTTGAACTCAGGGCCTGCACACTATCATGTAGCTTTTCATTCAAGGTTGGCACTCTAACACTTGAGCTACCCCTCTACTTCTGGCCTTTTGCTGGGTTAATTAGAGATGAGTGTCATGGGGTTTCCTACCTGGGCTGTCTTTGAACGGCAATTCTCAGATCTCAGCCTTCAGAGTAGCTAGGATTACAGATATGAACAATCAGAGGACAGCTTGGTTTTTCATTTTAATGGATATATCCACTTAGACAAAAAAGGAAAATATTCTGGTACAGGTGTGAGATTTTTCTGAGGTGGAGGCAAGTCTTCAGGTGTGCTTGGCCTACAGCTCTGTCGGGGGCACTCAGAAGACGTTTGTTAGATACTGTTCCGCACTGAGTCTCAAGCTAATTATTATGGAGACAAATGCAGCTCCTCCAGCTCAAACGATCTTCATGTCACCCTTGCAGGAACGGCATGGACGGAAAGGCCTGGCTGGGACAGGACGGCCTGAGTCGTTCCTTCTGAGCGTGTGGGAGCATGCGGGAGGAGGGAGGGGAGGGCTTCTGGCATGGAGGGGCACGTGGGTGGGGGCACAGGGGAAGTCACACGGCGTGGGGGCCTGGGGGGAGG
>NW_012267392.1:2654713-2656590 GCF_000151885.1 Dipodomys ordii
TGGGAAGGGATGTGAAGGGTAAACAAAGGAGGAGGCTGCAATGCTTGGTAAGAAATGTACGCATTATCCTGCCCATGTAATTGTAACTCCTCTGTACAGCATGTTCACAAATTAAAAAAAAAAGAGATGTGTGGTCAGAACAATCTCCTCAAAGCCAGAGAAAGCTGGAAGATGGCTTAGGGGCCACTCAGAATTGAGCATCTTGCTCCCTGGTACCAGCCCTATGTGGCATGCTGGGTAACTGATCCATCTCCCTGTCTGTTGGTGACCACTGGCTGCCTGGCTTCACCACTGAGCTACTGGTACATATTCCTTGGAATAGTCCTTTAATCAATGGAGGAAAAAAAAGACAGAAAATATTCCAAGACAAGTTACCTCATCTTGAAGTTAATGCCTTTCCTTTCCCCAAAAATGAAGATCGAGTCTACTCCTGTCAGCATGATGCAAACTGTGTGTGTCTGTGTATATGTGTATGTGTGTGTGTCTGTGTCTGTGTGTGTGTCTGTGTGTGCTGATCCTGGGACTTGAACTCAAGGTCTAGGCACTCTCTCTGAACTTTTGTGTTCAAGACTAATACTCTACCACTTGACCCACACCTCCACTTCCAACTTGTTGGTGGTTAATTGGAGATAAGACTCTCCCAGACTTTCATTCCTGGGCTGGCTTTGAACCTTGATCCTCAGGTCTCAGTCTCCGGAATAATTAGGATTACAGATGTGAACCACCAATACTTGGCAAATGAAAGACACTTTTTAAAGTGAAGAATAACTAGAAACCTTTTATCACAACCAACAAAAAGCTGGAAATGGAGCTGTGGCTCAAATGGTAGAGTATTAACAAAAGTTCAGGGACAGCACCTAGACCTCGAGTTCAAGCCTCAGAAACAGCACAAAAAGAAGAAGAAGAAGATAACAATTCACTGTCTCCCAGATCTCAGAACACCGCAGATATTTTCAGAAATATTATCAGTTCTTATACCTCATGGGCCAAACTGAGTAGAATTAATGGTATTTAAAAATCTAGATGGAAGATCAATCTCAAAGGACTGTCCACTTTAAAAGGAGCAGGATTCCTATTGTCTAAAGTAGAGGTTAAGAGGGAAGAGGTCACAAATTCTACTGTCTTGGTGGGAGGTCGGTTGGGTGATGAAGCTGACCAGGCCTTCCTCCTGTTCTGGTGCTCTGCAGAGGCTGGGCGCTGGGGCATACTGTAGTCAAGACCTTTGGAGCAGGTTCTGGAATAGGCCCACCAGGCTGCTGCTTTTCTGCTACATCTTCACTAGAGGAAGAGCTCTCAGAGCAGGTGTGACCTTCCTTCCTGGCTAGACCTGCCTTCCTTCCCTGTGTCTCTCGGGAAGCCATGAGCAACACCTGCTCCTTTGAGCTGGCCTGCTGCTGCCTGTCTCCAGGAGGCATTTGGAAAGATTCTTTATTTTTATTCCTAAGAAGCTACAGTGCCATGCCCTTTTGAATCCACATGGGAGAATTAAATTACTCCTTTCATATATCTGTTACAAATATTTGCACAGTCAGAGCAAGAAAGCAATTACAGTACATCATGGTATTATTTTGCCAATATCTTTTTGGCTTCACCATTGTGTGTGTGTGTGTGTGTGTGTGTGTGTGTGTGTGTGTGTGTGTGTGTGTTCAGTATTGGGATTTGGACTCAGAGTCTTGCACTCTCACCTGGCTTCTGTGCTCAAGGCTAGTGCTCCACCACATGAGCTACAGTGCCACTTCTGGCTTATTTGGTGGCTAATTGGAGATAAGAGTCTCACAGAGGGGCTGGGAAGATGGCTCAGTGGTAGAGCGCGTGCCTTGCATGCCTGAGGCCCTGGGTTTGATTCCTCAGCACCACATAAGCAAAAAGAAAAAAGC
>NW_012267392.1:2656640-2662994 GCF_000151885.1 Dipodomys ordii
GGGGAGGTGCGTGGCGTGGGAGCGTGGCGGGGAGGCGCACGGCCAGTGCCGTGGGAGGGCCGCGCGGCGTCCCGGGAAGGCATCCCCGCAGAGAGGTGGACCCCGTGGCTAGCTCAGCTGCCTCCTCCTCTTGGCTCCTGCTTTGATGGCGCTGGGTTCCGAACCCGGGATTGAACGTGCCCCACTCCCCAGCCGCACCCCAGCCCTTTCTGAACAGGTTATCTTCGGGATGTGGTCTCAGTTTTTACTCCCCTGGACCTTCGACCACCTATTCATGCTTCCCACCGTATGCCTGTAGGCATACGCCACCTTGCTGCTAGGGGCGTCTGGCAAACCTTTGGCCTGGATTGACTTGGAACTGTGATCTTCCCCATCTCAGCCTCCTTACTAGCTAGGATTATAGGTGTGAGCCACCAGTGCTGGGCTCTCTCTCATTTTACAAAGCCACAAATGCCTCCCAGGGCATCCTACCCTTGTGATCCCACTCGATCCGTTACCTCCTAATGGCCCTGTCTCCAAACACCCACATGTGAATGTGGGGACTAAGTTTCCAGAACTCCCTTTGACAAGGAAGTGGAGAAAGGAGCCCTGCACACTGAACCAATTTCTGTTGGGATCTACCCTTTCAAGTGAGGCAATACAGACATGGGACAGCCATGACAGCACAGCCACAGGAAGTCAAAGTAGACATGGGTCAACCCCTCATGAAGAAGACACCACTTTAACTAGGTGCTAGTGGCTCACACCTCTAATCCTAGCTACTTTGGAGGCTAAAATCTGAGGACTGAAGTTCAAAATCAGCCTGGACAGGAAAGTCTGTGAGAAGCTTATCTCCAATTAAACACCAGAAAACCAGAAGTAGAGCTGTGACTCAAAGTAGAAGAGCACTAGGCTCGTGTAAAAGCTCAGGGACAGTACCCAGTTCCTGAGTTTAAGCCCCAAGACCACCACCAACAACAACAACAAAAAAGACACAGCTTAATCAAACAATTAACTGGAAATCAGAATGATGGTAAGTGCACTGGAGAAGAAAGACTTAGTGTTTTGAGACCAACTGGAACATTCTAGAAGGCTTGCCTAGCAGAAGTGTCATTCCTGCTGGGCTCCATTGGAATGGTAGAATGAATCAGAGGGAGGTGGTGAGTAGCAGCAATCTCTCCCTCACGTTCTTCTGTCTCCTGTACACAGATAAGGACATTCCAGCCTGGGTGAGGTGCCCTGTCCCCTCCAGCCTCTTGGTGCTTATTTTCTGGACCTTGCATGACATAGCCTTGCAGACAGAAGTCTGTCCTGAGGAATGTTTCTTCTCCTGGCCCCTCTGCTTCACTGAGTGCCCCCAGCCTCACCACATGGACAATAAATAAACACATCTGGCTCTGGGACAGCCCGGGGACCACTTCAGGCCCCGGGGTTCTCATCTGTCTTGTAAAGGATTCCACCAAGGGGAGAGGCCACTCTTCATCTCCACCTCTTCTAGGAGCCCTGTGCCAGTGCTCACGCCTGTAATCTTAGCTACTCAGAAGGCTAAGATCTGAGAGTTGCAGTGAAAGCCAGCCTGGGCAGAAAAGTCCAAGAGATATCTCCAATTAATCACCAAAAACAAAGACAGGAGTAGAGCTGTGGCTAGAAGGCATTGCCCAGCCATGCAGCAGCTGGCAGAGGAAGGAGCAGGGTGTGCTGTGCATGCCTGCCAACCCTGGTCTCCTTTGGATCTGCAGCCACAGAGCCCCCCCTGTCATCAGCTGTCCTGACCAGTCAGATGACAACAGAATCTGCCAACTATTTGCCCTTTTGGACAATGGGGAAATGAAGGAGGACCCTCGGGTAAACCTAACTAAGCCAAGGGACAGGCTGGAGCCAGGCTGAAGGAGACAGATGGGGCAGGGGTCAGAGACTCTCCCCCGGGGGAGTGAACCGCATCAGAGCCGGCCTCTCAGTTTCCAGGGTTTTCACCATCCATCGCCCAGTTAAAACCCTCTGTACAAGTTAAAACAAACTGTGCTGTCACTGACTATCATGAGCCCACAAGGAAAGCAAAGCTGCCGCCTCTCGGTTAATTGATTCCAGGGATGACAGCTGGCCCTGTCCTCAGCACCACGGCTAGACCAGGCTTTGCCCAGGACACTGTGGGGTCTAACCTGGAGGGAAAGCCCTGCTTCCCAGCAGTGGGCACCCTTGCTCTCAGGCTCCCAAGAGCCTCTGCCCACTTACCCCAGCCATGAATGTTCCCAGCATGCCCTGCTCCATGGCTCCTGCCGCCTGCCTTCCCATGCAAGTCTGCGCACCATGCCTGCCTCCCTGTGCCTTCTCTCCTCTCCTCCACTCCTCTCGTCCCCTCCCTTCTCCTTGCTGTTCTTTTTTTTTTTTTTTATCAATCATGGGGTTTGAACTCCAGGCCTGGGCACTTTCCCTGTGCTCTTTCTCAACACTAGTTGAGCAACACTTTCAACCATAGAACCACTTCCAGTTTTCTGGTGGTTAATTGGAGATGTGTTCCATGAATTTCCTGCCCTGGCTGGCCTTGAACCATGATCCTCAGATCTCAACCTCCTCAATAGCTAGGATTACAGATGTGAGCCACCAGCACCCAGCTTCCTTCTCCTTTCATCCCTCCTCTCCTCTCCACCTCTTTCCGCCCCTGCCCTCCCCTCAGCTCTCTCTCATCTCCTCCTCTCTTTTCCTTTCTCTCCCCTTCTTCTCTCTGTTCCTCTCTGGATCTCTCTTCTCTCCCTGCCTCCCCTGTTCTATCTCCTCTCTCACTTCTCTCTCTTCTCTCTCCTATCACTCTCCTTTTCTCTCCTCTCTCCTCTACCTCTCTTTTCTCTTCTGTAATACCTTCCATCTCCTTTTTTCTCTCTTCTCTCTACTTTCTCCTTTATCTTTCCTTTCTCTCTCTTCTCTCTCTTCTCCCTTTGTCTCTCTCTTCTCCATTTCTCTCTCCTCTCAGTATCTCTCTCCTCCCTCTTCTTTCCCTTCCTCTCTCCCTCTCTCCCTCTCCCTCCCCCCTCTCTCTCTGCCTATCTCCTCTTCTCCATCCCTCTCTTGCTTTCCTCTTTCTTCTCTCCCTCTCTCTTCAGGGAGACCTTATTTTCTCTCTCTCTCCTTCTCTTCCTCCCTCTCTCTCTCTCTTTCCTCCATCCTAGCCAGGCCATGCCTCCCCTCAGCGCCTGTCCCCCTCACACTCGCTGCTGTCACTTTGGATTCATCACATAACACAAAGCCCCTCATTTCATGCAGTGGCTCATGCAGAGGAAAGCAAGAGAGGGACATGGGGCTTGTCAAGGGCAGGAATCCTCCTCTCCTCCCTCTTACTGCTCCTGCCCCCAGCACATGGTGCAGGCCGAGCACTCCTCCTGGTCAGTAAATATTTGCTGAATTGGATCATTCTAACTCAACCCCTCAGCCAGGGAAGTAGTCCCTGTGTGCTGAGAAGGTGGGAAGGAGGCACCGATAGGCCTGTTTCCACAGGGCTGGGCTCTGGGGCTCAGGTCCCTGTCTGTGGGTGCCATGCCTGCAACTCAGCTCAGGATGCAAAGACGCAGCTGGCAGAGTGGGGGAGGGGAGGGCGGGGGAGAGTCCAAGGTGGCCTCACCTTCCCACAGCCCCAGGTGGATGCTGCCTTGCAGTGGAAGGGCACACACCACACCACACCACAGGACTGCAGATGGAGCCACCCTGCTTGCTCCAGAGCAAACACAGGAAATTGTTCCCAAAGCTTAAGAGAGATCTCTGGCTGGGGAACAAAGAGTCCAAGCACAATAGAGCTCAGCCTCAAGGGGAGACTGAATTATGACAAGAAGAGAAGTGTCGGGGGGTGGTCATGGAAGTTGTTGGATTCTAGACTTTTTAGTGTGTGTGCTGTTTCTGGGTTTGAACTTGGAGCCTGGGCACTCTCCTGGAGCTTTTTTCTTCTCAAAGCTAGCACTTTACCACTTGAGCTATTGTTCTACTTCCAGACTTTTGTTGGTACATTGGAAATAAGAGTCTCACAGACTTTCTTGCCTGGGCTAGCTTAAACCTACCTCCTCAGATCTCAGCCTGCTGAACAGGCACGTGCAGCTGGCACCTGGAGTAGTTCTAGATTCTTGAACTACAAAAATACACAACTTTGCAACTGGATATTCTTAGATTCTGTCTCAACTAATTAGATCCCCATATGTGAAGCTGAGATAACCATTTATTCTGATTCTCTCTTTTTTATTTTAGGGAACCTGGATGCAGGCCCACAGAGAGGTCCTGCCCTGGCAGTGTTCTGGGGAAGCAGAGGCAGGTACAAACTCTGCTTCTCCCAGAGTAGAAACCACAGTGCTGCCTGGGCCAGGCCTCTGGGCCAGGCTGATGTCTGTCCTTAGGGGATGAGCCATTTGTTCGCATTTGTTTACATTTTAAAAATAGAGACATCCTGTTCTTTTGAAGGTTAAACCCAGACATCTGGGATTTCTGATGAGCTTCTGCAAAAGATAGAAGAGAACATTTATCTCCCTCCCCAAAAATTCCCACATGCACCAACTCAGTTCTCCACGTGCACTTAACCTGAAGAACGACCTCTGCAAAACTCAAAGAACTATTTTTGGGTAAGTGGAGGCATGCATGGTTCAACTGGTAGAGTCCCAGCTCTGATCTAAAAAGCTAAGGGAAAGTGCCTAGATCCTGAGTTCAAGCCCTAGTACTGGTACATAAAAAAAATAAAAGGACTTGAAAAAAATGTTTGTTCACTCCAAAGCCACAGATATACTGGCAGTGGCATTCTTCATTTGTATTTTTTTCTGAAACCAAGATTAGCAAGTCTATATTCCAACTGCAAATGCAAAGAAAATTGGCAATCAAAGATTCTTCTTAAAGCACAGCCCCTGGACAAAGCCAACTCCAGGTTCTGGGGATACAGAAAGACTCCAAAGACCACAAAATGGAGCAGACTGAAGCAGGCAGAGCTCACATAGGCTGAGAGTGCCAGGCTGGGGTAGGGAGAGAAAGGGGTGGAGGGGACATTGTAGGAGGGAGGCTTTCAAAAAGAACTCAAGTTATGAACTCAGTAAAGTCACAGTTTCCCAGGCAGAGAAAGCAAATGGTATCCTAGGGAGAAGAAGCAGACAGGGCATTCACAAGTGTTTTCAGAGGTGGAGCAGTGGACCCATGACAGAATGAGAAAATGTATCTGCTGGGAAGATGGAATTAGAGAAGGGTGAAATTTCAAGATCAAGGTGTGCAAACAGATGCTCTGAGAAATGGGGAGAGATGCCAGGTCCATAAGCAATGATCTATTCAGATCTGATCTTGAAAGTTCTCTTTGTTAGTGATGGGGAGGGAAGATGTCAGTAGCAAAGAGATACAGGATTCCTGTGGGCAGGACACAGCAGAAGAAGTAGCAGTGTACTGGGGAGATGGGGGTGGGAGAAATGGGGGAGAATGGAAGGGGTAACATTAGCCAAGATGACTTTGTGCTCAGAAATTGATATGTTGAATAAAAACCCCTTTGTACATTTTAAAAATGAAAAACAAGAAAAAGAAAGCTGGAATGAGGAACAGGTTAGAGTCAAGAATGTCATGCAAAACTTCATGTGAGTGGTATAATTTATAACATATATTCATTTATAATACAAACATTTGCAGTATTTGCTGTGCACCATGTACTTGTGCACTTGAAATGTATGGATACACTGAAGACTCACAAAGCTCATATGTAGGAACTATATTCCAAAGTTGGGATACCGAGAAATACAGAGTCTTCTCAAGGTTGCACCATGAGTGTTGCCCCAGGACTCAGAGTTAGACCCTGTGACTCTGGGAGGTGGAGCTTAGCCATTTCCCCCACACCAAGTTAAACAAAACACACAGTATGGTTAGAGATACAAGCCAAGAAGCAGAATGTGAATTTAGCTCTTGAGAAGTGAGACTAGGGTGCCTGTTCACCAAGATGGCATGTTCATGTAGGGACCACTGAATGTGGGCTACATTTACAGATGTGCTGCAAGCCAAACCAGCCCAGTCCACCAGGGACTAGGAGGGGAGCTCACTGTGGATTTCTGGACCAGTTGTCTAGAATCTCATGACACAGTCTTCAGACTAAATAAGACATCTCATGAAGTTTGAGGGCTAGGCTCTAGTGCCTTATTTGACTTGATCAGTATCTAAAGCCCCTCCCCTTCTCTGTCTATGCCTAATGTGATACTTAAGAGGAGATGGTGAAGGAAAAGTCAGTGCTCTATGTGACTTCTCTATCATCAAGAGATGTGTGGTCAATTAGAAAGGAAATTAAAATGTTCATGCTATTCAACAAAAATGAACACACAAATTACCAGCTCCTCTGGGACACAGCAAAGGCAGTACTCAGAGGCAAGTTTATAGCTCTGAGCT
>NW_012267392.1:2667841-2686594 GCF_000151885.1 Dipodomys ordii
GAAGTGGCACTGTGGCTCAAGTGGTAGAGCGCTAGCCTTGAGCTGAAGAGCTGAGGGACAGCGCCCAGGCCCAGAGTTCAGGCCCCACAACCGGACCTCCCCCCCCCAAAAAAAAAAGAGTCTCACAGACTTTTCTGTCGAGGATGGCTTTGAACCTTGATTCTCTGATCTCAGCTTCCTGAGTAGCTAATATTGCAGGTGTGAACCACTGGCACCCAGCACAAAATGGTGCTATCTTCCCCTGAGGTTCTGTCACTCTGCTTGTCCGTCAAACGTCACCCGTGGGTGGGAATCTCTCCTTCCGTTATCTGAGAATTGCTGGCCTCTGCTTGCTCTGCTACAATCATGACTTATCAGTGATGACTTTTCTCCTAGGACACTCGGCCATGAGCCCACTGAGCATGTGCAGATCACCATTCACAAACCCTGAATGTGGCCTCATTTTTTCAAGAACTGACTGTATAACTGTGTTGTACAACCAAATACATGGCCCCTTTGATCACCAGGGCAGTTATCTGATATTTTTTCTTTTTTACTTCAGATCTTTCACTTACAGGAAAATGAAGCAAGAAAAAAAAACCCAAGTGAAGCAAATGAGAATGGAATCTAATGTCCGAGAAATAGTTTATATTAACAGCTTAGAAATGTTGGGTTGGCAAGAAATACCAAGAGCAGCTTTTGGAATGTGTTCCTGCTTCTAAAAAAGAAATCCTAAGCACGCAATGGGTGGTCCTTCCACATGTAACAGCTTAGACTTTAAGTTACCCAGCAACATTTGGACCTCTCTTTTTTAAAAGGATTGTAAAATGAAGGCTTGGCCCATACATTTCATGGGCCACTTGAGCAAGAGCCAACTGTCAGCCATAAATGGGTCCTGTTATTCAAGTGCACATTGAAGGTCAACTGTCCCTGAACAGTCATTGCAATCCCCTGCTAATGGCTTCCCACCGAGGGAGAGGGGAGAGGAGAGAGGGAAGGGGCAGGGGTAATACTGGGAAGCTCCATTTTCTTAATTCTCAAAAAAAAAAATCCCTGTGTTCAGGAAGCTGTTGTTTTATCCCTGAAATGTTTGCAGAGGAATGCAATTATGTTCAGCTTCTTGAGCAATAAATTTGATTGTGGGCAGGCTCCAAGGGGTTTCCATGGATTTTTACAACTAGTATTAGTGTCCCTGTGCCCACTAAAACAATAGTGATCACAAGAAATAGCATTGCTGTGGTACCAGTCCTGCACCAATCCTACGTGTCATCACAACTGGAGAGAGCTGTTCTTACCCTCATGTGGTTTGCTGATGGGAAAAGTGAAGTGTGGAGAGGTTAAACACCTCACTGGAATCCAAACAACTAGCTGGATGCTAGTGGTCACACCTGTAATCCTTGCTACTCAGGAAGCTGAGATCTGAGAGCCTCAGCTCAAAGCCAGCCTGGGCAGGAAAGTCCATGACACTCTTATTTACAATTAACCAGCAAAAAACTGGAAGTGGAGATGTGGCTCAAGTGGTAGAACATCAGCCTTGAAAGGTAAAACCTAGGCAAGAATGTGAGACACTGAGTTCAAGCCCTAGTATGAGTAGCAAGTAGGCAAACAAAGAAAGAAAAAGAGAAAGAATGAAAGAAAGAAAGAAAGAAAGAAAGAAGGAAAGAGAGAAAGAAAGAGAAAGAGAGAAAGGAAGGAAGGAAGGAAGGAAAGTTTGAGGGAGGGAAGGCTTCTGATATTGTGACTACATTACAGCTCCTTAAACAAGGGATAAAATCATTTGACAGGCAAAAATGGTCATTTATCTTCCCAGGACTTCACAGTTTGTTACCATATTTATAGGTAAAGTGGCAACATGAGCTCTAATACCCACATGCACTTCTTAATTTCCATAGAGAACAGGTGAGCAGATGGATGAGCAGATGGTGAAAGGGAGTGTCACCGTGCTTAGAGATTCCTGCTACAGATAAAGTAGACCTTACACATCAAGTCTGGGTTGGAAAAGCAGAGGAGGGTAGTGCACAATTTCCTTCCTTAGAAAGATCCCTAACACTTCCCAACTCAGAATAAAGGAAAATGGGGAAAGATTTCATCCACAGCAAATGCCCCACTTCTGCAGAAATCCAGAAAGCAAAGCCATCTTCTGAATATTTTATGGAACACAAAAAGAATGTATACACATGTATTTATGTGTATACACACATGCACATGTGTGTGCATTTGCATTCATTCATATGTGCATGCATGCACATGTAAGTACATATGTGTGTGCATTCATTCATATGTGCACACACATGCACAAGTGTGCACATACATGAGTGTGTATATGCATACACATATATACACATATATGCACATGGGTAGATGTGTGCACACATATGTATATATGCACACATATGTAGACATGTGTGTGATATGCAAGCACATAGACATATGCATATATGTGCATTGTGTGTATATATCTTTATACATGCATGCAACACTTGTGTATGCATTGCACAGGTACATCTATATGTATATATAATTTCATTATTATTTTGTGATTTTCTTAGAATTCCTCAATACCTACTTTGGCAAGGAGTTCTGTGGAAGATTAGGTAAATTATTGAAAACAAGGGAAATAAATTCTCTTTGAATCTGTGTAGTATTTTATGAGCAAATTTAAAATACTAATTCAAGGTCAAGAAACACAGTCTATGAAGGTGCCTCGAGCCCCAGAGTGCATATCTCCCCTGAAGAGTCAGACAGACTGCTTGTCCAACCACAGAAAGAGAAGCAAAATTCTGATTCACATCCCCAAGATGATCTAACAGGTTTAGAATCTGTGTAAGCAGATTCAGTAAACTGCAGGATGGACATAAGACAGTTTTTCTTTAGGAGGGGGAGAGATTACTTTCTAAAATTATCTTTAAGTAGTTGTACAAAGGGATTTCAATGCAACATGACAGTTTATGAGCAATGCATCTTGATCAATGTCACCCCTTCCATCCTTATCTGAGCTTTATTTTTAATTTTCCATGTAGGTGTGAGGTGTGACATCCACTCCTCTCTTCCATAGTCACAGAAAACTCAGTCTGTATGAGAAACAACTACCATGAGATATTTATCTAGAAATCAGAGGTGGAGCCACAGCCAATAAGTATAGATGGGAGAGTTCTGAGGTGGGCAATGTAGTTGTCTCTCATGGGGTCACCAACTGGATTGGACAATAGGGACACAGCACAGTCCCATTCTTCATGCCAGGGTGGTTATTTCTGGGTTGAGTGTGTGATTGCTTGAAAGAAAGATCATCAGGTTTCCTTTCAATAACTTGGAGAAAGGTGTCTGGTGGTGCATGAGGAAGGGTTCCCCCTGAATGCTGCGGGGAGGTGGAGGGCATCTGGTGCTATGGAATACACCAGCCCAACGATGAAGATGCCAGCCCGATGATGAAACACCCAAGGAGGCCAGAGCCGAGGAACTGGACAGAAGATGTCCTAGAACCCTTTCTTATTCCCTGCTATAAACACGTTATTAATGGCTTTTTTTTGTCTTTTTTTGGTTGCGGGGCTCGAACCCAGGATGTTGCACTTGCTAGGCAAGCACTTTGCTACTGAGCTCCATCCTAGCCCTGTAACACAATTTGTGCTCCAAATGTTCAGAAACACAAGCCAAAACAGTTCATTTACTGTTCAAGCTAGTTTACCATAGACTTCTTTCTGTTAGGCTTAATAAAATTGACCCAAATATAAAAGATAGATTTAGAAGCTCAAATGTGGATTTAATGGGAAATCCACAGAGAAAACTGAATGGATGCAACTGATGTGGATAATATAAGAAATACGCAGATTAGGGAAAGTAAAGAATCCTTAATCTAAAAGATGATAAGCAGAGTAAAATTAGTTCAAAGAGCCCAAGCTCTCAGTTCAGGCCCCAGTTATGGGGCCTGAACTCTGGGCCTGAGCGCTGTCCCTCAGCTCTTCAGCTCAAGGCTAGTGCTCTACCACTTGAGCCACAGTGCCACTTCCAGCTTTTTTTCTTTTTGCTTATGTAGTGCTGAGGGATCAAACCCAGGGCCTCATGCATTCAAGGCAAACGCTCTACCACTGAGCCAACTTCCAAGCCCTCTCTCAACTTTTTAATTTAACTTAAAAAATATGAATTCCAGAAGTATCCAAGAGAGGGAATAAAAAGGGAAAGGATGAGGAAGAAGACAAGGAAGAGAAGAAAGAGAAGGGGAAAGAGGAAGAAGAGGAAATGGAGAAGGAAGAGGAGAAGAAGAAAAAAAGTAAACTAAAGAAGCGGAGAATGAGGCAGAAAAGGAGAAGGAAGAGGAGATGGAGGAGGAGAGGAGGAGAATAAAAAAAGAAAGAAGAAGAGAGGAGAAAGAGGAAGAGGAGGAGAAGAAACAGAAGGGAGGAGGAAGAGGAGAGGATCAGCAAACAAGGAGAAATTAAAAGAAGAGTAGCAGGAGGAGAAAAAAGGAGAAGAAAAATTGTGTGATGGAATAAAAAACATAAGACCAACTCAAGACGATGCAATTTAGCTAAGAGGTATTTGAAAGAAGCCTAGTTTTAAAGCAACAAAATAATGACAGAAGAATTATCATATTCCCTACCTAGACTAACTGAATTGTGCAGCCACTTTGTTTAATCAAAGCCTCTGAATGGCAACAACATCTACATACACACACACACACACACACACACACACTCCTCTAGAACACCACATCCACTGACTCTACAACTCCAAGCACAGAAATCTGCTTTGGGGGAAAAGAATAAAACTCATTTGTTTAACTAGTTTGGTCTAACTACTTCTATTGGACAAGTTAGTAAAAAAGTACCAATTCTATACAATAATAATATTTTTATAATAATCACAATCTGGATATAAAGTTTCAATGTTGAAACAAATGAAAAAGACTAAGAGTGCCAAACTAATATAGATGCTACATATTCTAAGTAATGAATAAATAAATAAGTGGAAAGAGAGAGAAAGCACTGTGATCACAGCCAATAACAAATCTGGCCTAGATACCACAGAGAAACGACTAGTCAGTTTTGCTTTATTTTTTTAATAAGTTTTTTTTACAGGAAATAAACTTTATCTCTTCTTCCCAGATGTCATTGCCAACAGTTATAGATTTGCATACAATAGTTATTTATTTACTATTTACAATTTACAATAGTATTCTTTCCTCTGAAAAATATAAGTACAAAAGTTCAGTAAACAATGAGGTACTGCCATTTGGGACATCTGTGTGATACCATAGAGAGAGGTTATAATTACATGAGCAAGGTAATGAGTACATTTCTTATCAAGCATTGTTGCCTCCTCCTTTGTTTTTCCCCTACCATCCCTGCCCTCCCATCAGCATGTGATATCACAGCTGGAGTGCTACAAATAAATCCAGCAGATTTTTCAAAGAATAATCTCTTTGTGAAACGTGTGCAAAACAAACAAAAAATGCCCTGTGTTGCTCATACCCCATCTCTTGTTTCTCCTTTGCATGCTCCTAGACTACATTTCCCAGCCTCCTTTGCATTATAGTCATGTGACCAGTTTGCACCAATGAAACATGAGCGGGTAAAGAGGGTCATGGACCCTCAGGAGTGGGTATGGTATTCTTTAAGCTCTCTTTCTTCCTGTCTCTAGGCCAGTTACAGAACTTCCAAACAGGGCTGTGAGCCCTGGGAAGATGGCAGCACCAGTAGTGGAGGATGGCTGGTGCCTGAGTGGCTGAAAGCCGTAAGGCCCTCAGCAACTAGCATGAGCAACATGGCCAGAAAGCCTCTATTGAATTTAGTCTTGGAAAAAGTAAACCACTTTACACAAGGCAAACTACTGTGACCCACAAGTGCATCTAAAAAACCTTGATATTTTAAAGATGTCTCCCCATAGATGAGGAAAAATAAAATCCATCAAAACAGGATATGAGAGAGAAAGAAAAATGAGTCATTCATTTTACATATAACAACAGCTCCTGAGGAGACTTAATATTTATAGTGACTTAAAATGATTTTTGGCCAGATTGGGATTGGGGGGAGGGGGGAGGCTGGGAAGGGATGGGAAGGGTAAACAAAGGAGGAGGCTGCAATGCTTGGTAAGAAATGTACGCATTATCCTGCCCATGCAATTGTAACCCCTCTGTACAGTATGTTCACAAATAAAATAAAATTTAAAAAAAAATGATTTTTGGCCAGGTGCCAGTGGTCATGCCTGTAAGTCCAGCTACTATACAGTTGAGATCTGAGGATCACAGTTCAAAGCTAGCCCAAACATAAATCTGAGATGTTTTATCTCCAATTAACCAGCTAAAAGCTGCAAATGGAGATATAGCTCAAATGGTAGAGCACCCAAGCCCTGACTTTAAGTCCCAGTATCCAGCATTAGAAAAATAAAAAATTCAGAAAAACCATGCATAACTGGATATATTTTTAAATGTAAAGAATGACACTCACGTGGAAACTATCAACTGTTATCATGATAGTACAATTCCAGAGACATTTCAATAAAAGACAAGAGACATATGACTGAAAAATTATGACCATTACATGTGACAACATACATAATGATTATCTTCATTGAGAAGAGGAAAATATGTCACATACTGAAAATCTAGAGCAATTCTTTGACTTTTTTGTTAAAATTAAATTTTACATCAGTTGTATAAATAACAAATATACAAAATTCCTCCTGAGGTTTTCTATATATCAGAAATGATCAGTGATATAAAACCTTTAATAAGAATCCAATTTAAGGACTGGAGGCATGGCTTAAGAAGTAGAGCCACCTGCCTAACATGGATAAGGCCCTGAGTTCAAACCCCAGCATTGCTAAGAAGAACTGAAACACTCAGAAGGCTGAGATCTGAGGATTGTGATTCAAAACCAGACCTGGCAGAAAACTCCATGAGATTCTAAGAGGTGGAGGAGGAGAGGGAGGAGGAAGAGGGGGAAAAGAGGGAGAGGGAGAGGGAGAGGGCAAAGGAGAGGGAGAAGGAGAAGGAGAAGAAGATAGCTGGGAGTGGCAAACTGGGCAGATGCAAGGAAGCAAGCTGCAGTGGCTTGGACAGTGAGCCCAGTGTCTAGCTTCTTGACTTTGTTGTTCCTATGTAGCTGTCCTGGTTTTTCTATTCCTTTTCCCATTACTAATCAAGGAGGACTCTCTTCTGTTCCTAAAAACTCTGAATTCTGACAGGTTATCAGTTCATTGTGCATGAATCTTCCAGACAAGAGAGCCTCAGGCCAGGCACTGTCTGCCTTTCAACAGTCTTCTTTGGAAGTGAAGGGTTAAAGGAGAGAATACAAAGCTGCACAGAAGGGCGGATCTGTTCCTGCTTGGGTCTCAGGACCTGTTCCCAATTGGCCACAGAGGAGTTCTGAACCTACGCTTTGGCCCAAATTAGCTCACTCTGGACAACCTTACTTTCAGGAGAATGTTCCAAGATGAATTTGTTTTGATTCCTGGGGCGGAAAAAATCTCCATGGTCCCTAAATTCACACCTTCCATGCCATCAGCCCTGGTGTGCGTTCCCTCCATGCCGACGGTGAGATAGCACCAAACAGGCAATGAATCCAAGGTGAATCCAATCACTGAGTGGGTTCATGGGATAATTCTTAGCTGAACTTGGCCATGTGGATTTGCCTGAATTACTTGAATGCTCTGCTGACTGTAGGCTATCCAAAGAGTAACTGAACGTTACATCCAGAATAAACTCCATTGTGATTTAGTATTATGTTTTAATCGAGCTTTTTCAGAATATATGTTTTTGGCATGCTAATGTTCTTGAACAATCTTTTCATGGAATTAGAGCTACTTTAGGGCTACAGTGGGAATAGGATTTCTGGCCTACCTTCCTCGTTTTCCAAACGAGCTGCCAGTGTCTGGAAGAGACAGAGTATCTCTCCTGGAGCTATGCACTGGGTAACCTGTACTTAGTCTCTGGGTTGTCCACTGTCTGTCCCCTTGGGAGGAGGGGGCTCTGCAGTCACAGACAGCAGTATGTGGTGACTGTCACCATCAGGAAACATCCACCTGAAGTAGCTCACATAATTCTCCATCTTTGCTCCTCCAAGATGAATTCTCATTCACCTACCCGCACATTCCCACAGGTATTAGCTTCCCTGACACACTGCCCACTCTCCATTCCCTGGTCTGGGCTCTTCTCTTTGCTTGTGGCCTGGCACTTGCTTTCATCTCTAATCTTTTCCCACTACTTTGTTAGCCCAGCATGGACTCTTCCTCTCCCATAACCCTAGGCTGGGCTGTGAACTCAATTCTTGCTTGATTCTACTCTGAGGTGAAACCCCAGGCTTCCTAATTGTCAGATCATTGCACACAGCTTATATGTGTCTAACATTTTCTATAACTCTGATTGAAACTCTGGGCTAAGGCTTTCTAAAGGCCTATGTTTTCTTGAGTTAGGAAGAGTTTGAATATAATCTTCCCTGACTGGGAGCTTAGGTTCTGTTTTTCTTTTGTGAAGCTGAAGTTACAATTAAAATGTAGTGCAAGATGCTGTGGCTCATGCTTGTAATCCTGGCTACTCAGCAGGCTGAGATAGGAGAATCAATGTTCAAAGCCAGTCCAGGCAGGAAATCCTTAAGATTCTTATTGCCAATGAACCAGTGAAAAACCAGCAGTTGAGATGTGGCTCATACTGCAGAATGAAAAAGCTAAAGATCAGCACCCAGGCCCTGAGTTCAAGCACACACACACACACACACGCGTGGGCTTTGGGTGCCAACACCCTCAGGCCTGTGGCAGACCCCTTCCTGGCAGGCTCCAGCTGGCAAAGCTGAGGGCAGTGCCCTCCAGGAGCCTGAATTTATCTTCTCCACCCATGGAAGAGTTAAAAGGCAGGAAAGTGTTTAAGGCCAACTGAGTAAGTTTATTTGAAAGTGAAAGGAAGGCCATGAGACTCTCTTCAGACAATAACCACTTGTGTGCCGACTGCCCGCCGGCTCGCGCAGGGCCGCCGGGACCCAGGGCATTATGGGAGGAGAAAGCCTCTGAGCAGGGGCTGAGCAGGCGCCCAAGGCATGATGGGAAGAAGAGGTTCCGTGGGAACCACCACAGCATTATGGAGAAAAGAGGCATTGGAGCTCATTGGTTGACCAAGCCCCCAAGGCACTATGGGAAGGCGTGTTTGGGTGGGAACAGATAGCATTATGGGAAACACAAGCGATTGAGCCGGAGCCCGCAGCCGGATGGGAACAAGGAGGCCGCTGGTTACGTGAGTTACCCACGTCTGGCACTTCTTATCCCTATCCCCCTAGCGGTTCCCTTTTCTCTCCTCCCAGGGGTGATCTAGGACAGCCCCCCCACGCTCCATCACCACCCAGAGTGTGCGAAGCGGCGTCTTCTCCGTGAGGCAGCATCTGGCCGTGAGGCAGCATCTGGCCGCGAGGCGTGGACGAGGCCGTGGAGACCTCCATGCTCCTGGAACGTGCAGCCGCTGCGCTCAGGCAATCCCGGGCCCTGGGGCTCTGCCGCGGGCTCCGGGCCAGGCGCTGCCGCCCCCAGCCCTCGCATGGATGAACAGCTCCCGCACTTTCTGAGCCCTTCATTACAAGGCGCTTCCCGAGACGGCCAGAGGCACAGGCGTAGGCTAGAAAGTGGAGGAGGAGCTGGTAAAGAGCACAGGAGTGGTAGGCGATGCACAGTGCACGGAGAGCATGCTGAGGGAACGGCTGGAAAAGAAATGCACCAACTTTTAATAACTCAGACAAGAACACTGATCCCAGGGATCCTACTCATGTCTCTGTCAGTGTGGGACTAGAAGGGAGATAAGGAAACAGATGGCAGAACCCAGTGCAGCAAGTTCTCTGAGGCCTGGATAGAAGCACTGAAATGTCAGATGATAAAAACCCAATAGGAAAGGGGCACCCCAACATGGAGATGGATGTTCATGATTGTGGATAAAAGCTAGCTTGGGAAAAAGGAATAAAACCTAACTGCTTTTGACCTATACTAGGCAGAGGTAGGGTGAGATCCATACTTACCAAAATCACCCAGTGTAAGCTGGGTGCTGGTGACTCATGCCTGTAACCCTAGCTACTCAGGAAGCTTGAGATCTGAGAAGCATGGTTCAAAGCCAGCTAGGGCAAGGAAGTCTGTGAGACACTTATCTCCAATGAACCACCAGAAAACTGGAAGTGAAGTTGTCAGTGTCAGGGTCAGTGCCCAGGCTCTGAGTTCAAGCCCCACAACCAACGAAAAAGAAAAAAATAATAATAAACAGACTGAAAATTCACTGAATAAGAGTATCACAAAGTTCATTTTGTTTGTTTCCTTGAAGTTCAGGGAATGGAATACAGGACTTTGAACATGCTAAGTATTCTACTATGGAGTATAAGTATTATCCCATGGAGATACATCTCCATCCTGAAGCTCCACTGGTTTTAAAATAAAATACACAGCCTGGCACCAGTGGATCACTCTTATAATCCAAGCTACTCAGGAGGCTAAGATCTGAAGATTGGTGTTCAAAGCCATCCCAGGCAAAGTGGTCTGCAAGATGCCATCTGCAAAGTAATCAGCAAAAAGCAGAGTTGGAAGTGTGGCTCAAGTGGTAGGGGACCAGCTGTGGGTGGAATAAAAGCCAAACCAGAACACAAAGCTCTGAGTTCAAGATACATTATTGAAATAAAAATAGAAGCAAAAAAAAATAATAAGACAAAGCTAAGTCATGGAAAGGGAAATCAGCCCTTGTGGGCTGAAGTCCCCTGCCCCCAGTGAGGAGAATGGGATTCTTTAATGAAGAGGCTACCTGTGTCCCATTGGCTGTCACTTCCCCAGTGCTCTCCTGCTGCACTCAACTTATTGCTCCTCTGATGCTAAATACTGATGGTGGCTGGGCTGGGGAAGCATAGTGACCACTGTACCTAGATCCAGATGATACTTGAGCCCCTTCTGTTGGGAGAATGAGAGACAGAAACATGGCACAGCCCCAGTTCTAAAAGAAAAGGAGCTTCAGTGACAGTTGATGCCTCTCCTCCTCAGACCAAGATTTGAAAGTTTGGACCCAAAAAGTCCACAATCAAGTCAGGAACTGGTGCCTCATGACTGTAATCCAAGCTACTCAGGAAGCTGAAATTGGAGGATTAGGGTTCATAGCCAGCCTGGGCAAGAAAGTCTGTGTCTATGAGAGAACCTGGGTACTGTTCCTGATGCTATTTTTCTCAAGGCTAGTGCTGTACCACTTAAGCCAAAGCTCCAATTCTGGCTTTTGGGTGGTTAATTATAGATAAGAGTCTCATGAACTTTCCTGCCTGAGCTTGCTTTGAACTACCATCCTCAGATCTCAGCCTCCTGAGTAGCTAGGATTACGAGTGTGAGCCACCAGTGCCCAGCTCTGAGACACAACTCCAATTAACTACCAAAAGAGCTGGAAGTAAAGCTATGGCTCAAGCAGTAGAGTGCTAGCTTTGGAGCCAAAAAGTTGAAGGACAGCTCCTAAGCCTTGAGTTCAAACCCCAGTACCAGCACACACACACACACACACACACACACACACACACACACACACCTTTGTCTCATAAGCTACATTCTTTGTTCAGTGAAAGAGATCTGTCCGTACCTTATGTGGTTCATGTCTCCGTCCTTTGAATGCATTAGCCCATAGAAGGATCCAAAGGATAGTTGGAGATGAGAAATCCCAAGCCACAGCTCAGCGTGCAGGCCTCCTTTGTGTTGCAGCACACTGTGACACACCCTAGGTAGACAGCACAGGAGAGAGGCTTGCCCTGTGCCTACGTCAGGGTTAATTGATTGAGGAACGCAATCTCTGACCTGGCGGCTCACACATTAGACATGAGCTTCACTCAGTGAGCTTTGGGAGACAGCCACACCTTGACCTACAAGGTGATGCCTAGTATGGGTGTCTTCTTTCTTTTGTGCCATTACTGGGGATTGAACTCAGGGCCTAGACATTGTCCCTGAGCTTCTTTTGTTCAAGGTAGCATTCTACCCCTTGAACCACAGCTCATGTAGAACCATAGTTCCACCTCTGACTTTGTGTTACTTAGTTGGAAATAAGAGTCTCACAGGCTTTCCTGCACAGTCTGGCTTCGAAGCTAAAGCCTAAAATGTCAGCTGACTGAGTAGCTGGGATTACAGGCATACCCAGGCATACCCACCTGGCTCAGATCCCCTTTGTTCTTTCAAAGGGTCTGCAGGAGCCCATGTTGCTTGGACAAATTCACACAGAAAATAAGCATAGAAAATGATCAGAACACAGTCTCGGGAACCCAGGGCCAGGGCCTCTAAGCTGTTTCAAGCATCTTTAATGCATATTCATCTTCATCTTTATTTCACAAAAGAATCAAGTCAACACTGCCAAAAGCTTATTCCTTGAGGGGGACTTTCGTTTCTCCAAAGTGATAAGAATATCACTTTACAACAGGCATCTGAGATGCAGAGACCTTAAAGGTCCAGTGAGATTATTAAAGAGAATGTTAAGTTTTGTTTTTCATTGTAATAACTTTTTATCTTACAAACAGGAAATTAAATCTCACTGACCAGTTCAGGGGACTGAGACCGGACTGATGGTCCCAAGGGAACATGAGGGAATGAGGGCTCTGAGCCTGGAGTTCAGGCGTCTTCCCGGATGGAGAGATGGGCAAGTGATGGCAGATACATGTTCAACGCATGCTGCTGTCCATCCTCTTGTTCACGGGCTGTGTTCTTTCCCTCTTTGAAATCAAACTTAAACATTGCCATGGCTGGGAGACAGAGGAGCAGGCTCTCTTAGGTAGCATGAAATAGCATTCTCTTATAGAAATCAACTCTTATAGTTGATTTCCGTGCTTTAATATCCAGGCACCAGTGGCTCAATCTTGTAATCCTAGCAACTCAGGAGGCTGAGATCTGAGGATCACAGTTTAAAGCCAGCCAGGGCAGGAAAGTCTGCGAGACTCTTATCTTCAATTAACAACCAAAAAGCTAGACATAGAGAGAGGTGTGGCTCAAGTGGTAGATCACTAGCCTTGAGCAAGGAAGCTCTGAGACAGTACCCAGGCCCTGAGTTCAAGCCCTAGGACCATAAGATAATAATAATAACAACAATAATATTTTTAAAGCTAAGGGAAAACTTGGAGAGAGTGAGGGAAGGGATGGCATGTCCAAAAAGAACTATACATTTTATCTGACATATATAACTGTAACCTGTCTGTACATCACTTTTAGAATAACAACAAAAAATTAAAATTAAAAAAACCTAAATGACAGTGCCTAGGTCCTGAGTTCAAGCCCCAGGAACATCACAATAATAAAGAATAATAATAGTAGTAGTAGCAATAATAATAAATTTTAAAGCTAAGGGACTGTACCAAAGCCCTGAGTTCAAGCCCCAGGAAGATCACAAAATAATAATACTTTTTAAAACTAAGGGACAGTACCCAGGCCCTATGTCCAAGCCAAAGATGGAGAAGATCAGAAGGGGATGCTGTCATAGCCCTTCCAGGTTTGGTTTCATGAGATCATGAATCGCTATTGATGAAGAAATCATATGAGAATTGAGACTCGGGCACAGTATGTAAGGGTAGAGCAAAGCAGCAAGGACCTCACTGTGTTGCAAGCAAGATAACCTGTTCATGGCTGCAGCTCAATGGCCTTGAGCAAGGCATTTGATTCAATCAAGAAAGGAAGGTGGCTCAGTGGTAGAGTGCTTGCCTCTCATGTGTGAGGTCCTGAGTTCAATTCCTCAGCACTACAAAAACAAAAAAAGCCAGAAGTGGTGCTGTGGCTCAAGTGGTAGAGCACTAGCGTTGAACAAAAGCAGCTCAGGGACTGTGCTCAGGCCCTGAGGAAGGAAGGAAGGAAGGAAAGGAAGGAAGGAAGGATGGAAGGAAGGAAACAGCTATGAGAAGGAGGCAAGGTTTTGTGGGTCAACTAGTAAAGACTAGAAAGTGCCTTTAAGACCTTACTTGCTTTTAAAAAAATTATTATTATAAAAGTGATGTACAGGGGGATTATAGTTTCATAACTCAGGTAAAAAGGACATTTCTTTTTGGACATGTCACCCTTTCCCTCGCTCTCTCCATTTTTCCCTCCTGTCTCCACCCACAAGTTGTATCCTTTATCATCTTCAACAGTTTCCAGTAAGTATCTCTGCTGTATTTGTTCACCCTTTGTTCCTCCATTTCTGTGCCTCCTCTTAACTCCCAAAGCAGATCTTGCTTGCTAAAGAACCCTGAGAAATTTTGCTCTGTTGTTTGGGAAACTCCTTGTTTGGGCTAAAACCAGAACCATTCTTTGCCTGGATGAGAATGCTTTGACAGCAAAGCTCACAGATCTGTTTGGCAGGGCTGAATTTATGACAACTTTTTGTCTTCTGGGAGAAGAAATATTTTTTCAGAGGCTCTAAAATGGTGCTAGATTGTTTTTGTTTTATATCTTTCTTGGAGAAGAGGCCAGCGTACCCATGTACATGTATGTTTCTGTGGTCATACACTTTTCCTCATCAGGAAAGCACAGAAAATCCAGGCAGGTAAGCGGACACCTGGATTGACAAGTCTCACAACTGTTTGCCCGAATTGGAGGTCAGACCATAAGCGTGGTGCAGAGCTTGAGATACAGGCTGAAAAACCCTAATCTGAGATTATAAATTCTGAAATGCTTAGAAAGCTAAATATTTAGAAAGCCCTGACATTCCAAAAGTTTCCGATTTCAAAATATTTCAGATTTCAGATTTTTTTTTCAGATTAGAAATTCTCAACTGGTTAAAGTGAAACATCTATACATATGTTCCAAAACTTGAAAAATTCAAGTCAGATACAATTTTGTCTGGGTAATGGGAGCTCACATTTGTAATCCTAGCTATTCAGGCAGCTAAGACCTGAAGGAGAGCAGCTGGACACCATTCTGACCAGGAAAGTGCTTGAGTATCTCCAAGTAACTAGCAAAAAGCTAAGGTTCAGGTGTGGCTCAAGTAGTATAGCACCAGGTATGAGCAAGCAAACAGAACAAGAGTAGGTCCTGAGTTCAAACCCTGATACAAAGGAAGAAAAGGAAGGAGAGAGGAGGGAAAAGAAGGGGAAGCAGAGGAAAGAGAAAGGGTAGGGGGGAAGGAAGTGGGAGGAGAAAGGGGGAAGGTGAAGGGAAAGGAAAGGAAAGAAAGGGAACAATTCTGCTCCCAACCATTTTTTGGGGGGTGGTCCGGTTATGGGGCCTGGACTCGCGGCCTGGGCGCTGTCCCTCAGCCCTTCAGCTCAAGGCTAGTGCTCTACCACTTGAGCCACAGCGCCACTTCTGGCTTTTTTCTTTTTGCATATGTGGTGCTGAGGAATCAAACCCAGAGCCTCATGCATGCAAGGCAAGCACTCTACCACTGAGCCACCTTCCCAGCCCCACTCCCAACCATTTTGAGGAAGATTTTCAACCTTTACCCCACTTCACACTAGACTCTTACTCTCCAGATTCTCCAGATAAAGGTATGAAACACTGAGGACTCCTCAGTGCCAGTGGCTCATGCCTGTAATCCTAGCTACTGAGGAGTCTTAGATCTAAGGATTGCAGTTGAAAACCAGCCTGGGCAGGAAAGTCCATGAGCCTCTTATCTCCAATTAACCATCAAAGAGGTGGAATTGGTGGGGGGGAACAACTCAGGGACAGTTCACAGGCCCTGAGTTCAAGCCTCAGGACTGTCAAAAAGAAAAAGAAAGAGAAGGGGAGCTGAAGAATATCAAATGTACTGTTTTGTCAGTATGAAGGGCACAAGAACATATTCCTGGGGTTAGTAGGAGAACGTTTCTCTTCACAAGCACAAGGAATCCCAGAAGTAAATCTGTGCTTCCTCACGGAGTCACTGTGAGCAAGGCCAGGCCCATCAGATGAGAGCAACTCAGGCCACACGTTCCTGACCCTGTGGACCAGAAGGGGAGGTGCTGGGGCCTGCAGCCCACGCCAGCTGGAAGCAAACAGCCTAGAACAGAGCTCAGTCCGTGGCCACTCCTCACGTCAACATCAGAAGCCTTTCTGGGCTTTCCAACCTAGCCCCTTGAGCCAAGGCAGGACCACCTGGGCCTCCCGCCTTTGCAGGCTCTTGACACTAGGCCTAAAGTTTGCAGGCCTCTGCAGGTATGTTTTTCACTCATGAGAATGAGGGCTTGACCTTGCTCCTGAACTTTCTTTTATTTTTTGTTATCATTATCATTAATGTTTATTATCTTTAAGTAGTTGTACACAGGGGCTTTTAATTCAATCTATCAGTTTGAGTATATCATTCTCCCCCATTTCTCCCAACTCTGCCCTTCCCCTCAATTTTCCTACTTCCATTTTCTCCTATGTACATTGAATATTATGACTGCATTCTCCCACCCTTCCTTGCCCCATTCATCTAAGCCCCCTCTCCTTGATCTTGCCCACCCCCAACCCCTCAAGTTCCAGCTTCCTGGTGTTCATGTTGTTACACTGCAAGTTAGCTGTTCAAAGGTGTTACTGTACACCACTGCATTCCTCCCGTGCATGTTCCACACTTCAGTTAGTATATCAGTGCATACACATGGAGGGTGGACTTTCCCTTTTCTTTTATTTCCTTTTTTCTTTTTTGGGCCATTCTTGGGATTTGAGCTCAGGGCCTGGGCGCAGTCCCTAAGCTATTTTGCTCAACATTAGTGATCTACCACTTGAGCCACAGCCACACTTCTGTCTTTTTTGGTAGTCAATTGGAGATAAAAGTCTCATGGGCTTTCCTGCCCAGTCTGGCTTTGAACCTGGATGCTCAGAGCCTCCTCAGTAGCTGGGATTACAGGTAACCCCAGCCAGATTTTACTTTTTAGTGCTTCTCACTGGACTTGTCCATGCCAAGCCCCTTCATTTTCACTGGTGTGAGAGGTGATTGTCCCCACATAAGGCATACCTGCCTCCCGCAGGCATGTACTCTTTGGGGTTCCCAGAGGCTGCTGAATTGGGGGACCCTGGAGAGAAGGCAGGTTTGAAACTAGCTTCCAATGCCAATTTTCTTCCCACCATGCATTGCATGGGAAAGAGTATAATTTAAAAAATGTGTTCATTTTCAAACCAAGTTGGGTTATCTCAGCCTTAATAGAAAGATGATTTGTAAAACATCTGTGCTTCACATGGACAAAGCCAGAGAAAATATTCCACTCCTTGCAGCCCACATCTGCAGCTGAAAGTCTGTAGCATTATCTTCTCTTGGGAAGAATCCATCCATGTGGCCCCATGGAAGAGCCGAATAAAATATATTGCACCTTCTTTTCCTGTTACACACTCTATTTTCATTAAGGCTTCACCGACCTCATTTTCCTGATTTATTCAACGGCCTCCATAGTTCTCAAAAGCAAGCAGTACCGTCTCTGTCCTCTTCATGAAAAGATGAGGAAACCAGGAAGTAGAACCTTCCAGTAACTTGAGGCTAAACCCCTGCAGGGAGCCCCTACTCTGGGGGTAGTGGCTCTGGCCATTGCAATATCAAGTACAGCATCATGTGCATAAAATTAAAAGGTAGAAAGCATGGCTGCATACAATAGAATAAATTTATTAGCTTCCTAGCAGAGTGCTAGCTCTGCAGATGTGAGGGAGCCAGGTCTCAAATTAGTTCAGTGTAAAATCAATTTTATTGCATGCAATAGCCTTAGTATTTTTAAACAATTACAAAATGTAGGATCCAACTACTTTAACAGTATTCTAATGTCCTGAGTCCAAATAAGTATGTTTTGAGATGGGTCCCTCCTATCTCCACCTGCAACTTATAATCTGAAGGCTTTACTGTGTAATATTCCCTCCCCCCAAAAAAGTCATCTACTTTCCTTCTATGGAGCGCTCTGATGAAGTAACTTTAGCATGTCAAAACTAACAATTAAGTGCTCACTGCATTTACACACAAACTTACTAAAGGAGAGTATACTTAGGAGAGGAATCCAAAGTCATAACTCCTCTGAACAACTAATGAGCTATTTGTCAAATGGAATACCAGGAAGTGGAAACATGATTTGGGGGATGAGCAAGAAAGAGGGGCACAGGAACAAAGGGAGGAGGATGAGCGAAGATAGTCACTATACTCAATGCACATCATGTAACACATGAGCTTTGTAACTTCAGGGTAGGGACAGGATGGGGAAAATGGAGGAGAACAAAGGAACATTGACCAAGAAGCATTGTACTCATAACCTGACACGCAATTGTAACACCTTTGTACAACGACATAATAATAATAATAATAAACTACTTAATAATAATAATAAATTAAAAAATTAACTAACAACTAGTGGGCTCCCATATGTAATCCCAGCTATTGGGAGGTGGCAATCAGGAGGTCACAGTTCAAAACCTGCCCAAGACAAAGGCTAATGAGACCCATCTCAACCAATAAGCCAGGTATAGTGATACTTCCCTGTCACCCGGCTATATAGTAAGCATAAATAGGAGGATCAAAGTCTAGCCCAGCCCAGGCAAAAACATAACATTCTATTAAAAGTAATAATAAAGTTTTTAAAATCTGGGGATGAGTTTTAAGTGGTAGAGTGCCTATCTCGCAAGCATTAGGCACTGAGTTCAATCTTCAGTACTACCCAATACCTTAACAAATAGTATTAGAAGAGCAGCATTGATTGAGTACTTACTGTGCACAAGATGTATATTTTGTCCTCTCCAGAAGAGGTGAATTGATCTTGAATTATCACTTGATAACAAATTCCCTCAAGAACTCCCTCTTCTAGGACAGTTCCTCTCTCCACACCAATGCTGAATCCACACCCAGACTCAGGGCTCCAGTTAGTAATCGCATTTCTTCTTCATGCTAGCCATTGGGCTGGGGGCGGGGGGTGGGGG
>NW_012267392.1:2688551-2738444 GCF_000151885.1 Dipodomys ordii
CCAAAGTTGTAAAGTTTGTTTTCGACATAACAACTTGTACATTTCATTGTTGCAATGGGTCCACCTGTATCCCTATTTAAACGATTTGTTTTTTATTATATGTCTTCCCTTCTCCCAGAGCAAAGTAGTGCTCTGATCATATCGTGTGTGTGTGTGTGTGTGTGTGTGTGTGTGTGTGTGTGTGTCTGTGTCTGTGTCTGTGTCTGTGCGTCTGTGTGTCTGTGTCTGTGTGTGCTGGGACTCAGACTTGAACTCAGGCTCTCCCACTTTAACCATAGTTCTGAGTAACTGGAAATAAATGTCTCAGAAACTTGTCTTCCTGGACTGTATTTGAACCTTGATCCTCAAACCTCAGCCTCCAGAGTAGCTAGGATCACAGGTATGGGCCATCAGCACTTGGTGTTTTCTGTGTATTTTATACCACCGTTGTGTGTGGAATATTTTAAAACATTTTACAAGTAGAACAATTCTGTATACATATTTTTTTCTTTTATATAAGTTTTCCCTCTGTGTGCGTGTAAGAGAGAGAGAGAGAGAAAGTTGGTATTGAGGCTTGAACTCACAGCCTAAGAGCTGTACTTGAGCTTTTTCACTACAGACTGATGCTGTGCCACTTGAGCCACAACTCCACTTCCAACGTTTTGCTCATGGAAATGCTCATGGATTTTCCTGCCCAAGCTAGCTATGAACCATGATCCTCACATCTCAGCCTCCTGAGTAGATGAGATTAGAGGTATGAGCCATGAGCACCCAGCGTATGCATACATTTCTACAGCCCCATTTTGTTTATTTTCATTCATACTGTGTTTATGAAATTTATTACTTCTAATCATTGTAGGTCTAAATCATTCCATTTTCTTGCCAGGAAATATTGTTAAAGAATTCATCAAAATTTCATTGTAATCTCTTTCCTTGGTGGACATTTGGGTGGCTTCCAGCTCGGAGCTCCTGGGAATGTCAGCACCAGTGTTTTAGGTTTCTATGAACTGTGTGTACAGGTGTTTCTCTAAATTGTACAGCCAGGACAGGAATTGCTGGGCAGTGGAGAGCTGTAAGTCCATTTTTTAATTCAGTAATTACTTCAATAGGAACTATAACTTTATAGACCAAAATTAGGGAAGGAATGCTCCTATTTCACTACTCGGTTTGCCAGTTTATCATTATCAGACTTTAAAATGCTTCTGTCATCTTATATGTATGAAGTGACATTTTATACATGCACTTATTATTATAGTCAAGCAAAACTTCCATTTCAGGTGGCTAAACAGAAAGGAGACTACAACAAACTTCAAAATGAAAGTAACTTGGTGATTTCTTACATAATCAAAAATCTTACAATGAAATTTATTCTGTGCTTTAAAAAATAAATGTTATGCTCTGTTATAATGTAATTTGCACAATAATTCAATAATCAACATAAAAATAGACACCCATTTTCAGTAAGAAATTTTGTATATTTTAAAAATGCTTCAATTCTCTAGATTTTTTTCCCCTTGTTAGTGATTTAGGGCTTAGACAGGCCAAACTACAACAGAAAAAGCAACATTCCTATGAAGAAATAAAGGGGAAATTTAGTTTCGCAGCCAAGAGCCTGTAACTCAAGCCTGTAATCCTAGCTACTCAGGAGGCTGGTATCTGAGGATCATGGGTTGAAGCTAGCCCAGGCAGGAAGGTCTATGAGACTCTTATCTCCAATTAACCATCAAAAAGCCAAAAGTGGAGCTGTGGCTCAAATGGTAGTATACCAAACTTGAGTGAGAAAGCAAAGGGAAAGCACCCAGCCCTTAAGTTCAAGTCCCAATACCAGAATAAAAGAGAGGAGGAAGGGAGGGAAAGGGAAAGAGAGAATGCATTTGAAGCCCCACAAAATGATGAAGGAATTGACTAAAATTGACCTGGAAGGCACTGGCCATGCCCCATGGATGCTCCATGGATGCCCCCTGGCATAGAACATGGACTGGACTTCCAGACAGAGGACAATAGGGAGTACAATGTGTCCTACAGCCTCTAGCCTCTGTCCACTTTTCTTTTGTAGTTTTCTTTTTTTTCTTTTTTTTTGGGGGGTGGGGGGGTCTGGTCGTGGGGCCTGATCTCTGGGCCTGGGCACTGTCCCTCAGCTCTTCAGCTCAAGGCTAGCGCTCTATCACTTGAGCCACAGCGCCACTTCAGGCTTTTTTTTTCTTTTTGCGTATGTTGTGCTGAGGAATTGAACCCAGGGCCTCAGGCATGCAAGGCAAGCGCTCTACCACTGAGCCACCTTCCTAGCCCCTCTTCTGTAGTTTTTAACATTTATAGCATGAAATGTCAATGAATTATTCATTTATTTATGTAATGATTTATATCATTTTTATTTATCTGTTGGCTCCAGTACTGGGGCTGAATGCTGTCCTTTAGTTTTCTCACTCAAGGTTGGTGCTCTAACACTTGAGCCACAGCTCTACTTCTGGCTTTATGCTAATTAATTAGAGATAAGAGTCTCAAGGACTTTCCTGCTTGGACTAGTTTTGAACTGTAATCCTGAATAGCTAGGAGCACATGTGTGAACCACAGACACCCAGATCATTTTGTTTGATTTCTGGGGGATTTTTTTTTCTTTACTCTTTACCATCACCCAGAGTGCCACCTGCTTTCAATTACCATTACAATATACATAAATTTCCTAAACTTTCCTTTATGGTTTTCAATGCTGTGGTTTTCAACCAAAAATCCCTCTTTTCCTCTGGTGTTAAATATATCCTCCAATATTTTCCTTTAGATTTGTACTATTTTGCTGATTTAAGTTTTAATCCCTTTAGGATTGACTACTGGATACAATACAGTGTGGGCTCCATTTTTACTCTTCCTTATGTACAAGTTGTTGTAGGCATAGAATTTGTGTGTACACATGCACACACACACACACACACACACACACACACAGGAACCAAATCAGCATGGACTCTATTTTGCTAAAATTCTTTGAAGTTTTTCTCTCTGATCAAGTATATTTTCTACTTTCTTTTCCTTTTATTTCTGTGGTTTTTGAGGGAATTGTTTGATTGGCTTGTTGGTTAGTTTGTGTTGTTACTGGAGCTTGAACTCAGGGCCTGAGTGCTGTCCCTGAGATTTTCATGCTCAAGGCTGGCATTCTACCACTTGAGCCACCGCTCCACTTCTGGCTTTTTGGTGATTCACTGAATAGAAATCTCATGGACTTTCCTGCCAAGGCTGGCTTTGAGCCTCCATCCTCAGACCTCAGCCTTCTGAATAGCTAAGAAAACAGGCATGAGCCACAGGTGCTTGTCTCTCCTCTCTTTGCCTCTAAATCTTTTGGCCATTTCTAGCTATCTCTTCTTATAAACATCAGCAGCAGCTGGTCAGATCTTTATTAAATTCTGTGTGGGCTTTTTAATAAAGTCCTATTCAATCTTTAGAATGCTCTGTGGAAATTTTATATTGTCCTAATAAATATTTTGTTTTGACAGCAATTTTATAAAACATTGCCTTCCTTGTATAAGAAGATGCCAGTAGCATTGTTCATCAACACTTCACAAGAATTATATATCTAAGGATGTTTGGACTGATACATTTTTAAATTTATTCTGTGCTTTTAAGTTTAGTTTCACTTTATTTTTATAATGCATAGGTGTTTGTTTTTAATACAATTGTATTGGTATTACTGTATTATTGTATTGGTATTACTAAGGTGAGGTACCATAAGTCAGGTAATGAGTACAATTCTTTTTGGACAATGCCACCCCTTCCTTCACTTTCTCCCAATTTTGTCATCCCGTCTCTGCCTCCAAGTTGCATTGCTCATTCTTACCTAATGTATACTAAATATGATGCATTTGTTTGCCCTTCGTCCCTCCATTCCTATGCCTCTCTTTCCCCCCCCCTTAAAAGATAAAAAAAAAACAACAAGCAAAAGCAAAAACAAACACTACCACCAGCAACAACAACAATAACAAAAAAAGTTTCCATTTCCTGGAGTTCATTTTGATAAATAGTATTTTAAATGTTTAGAGAAGTTGCTCTTTGGGGTTCCTCCCCTGGAGTGTATCCTCATATCCTCCTTTAGTCAGTTTGTATGTGAATGCCTGGAGTCCTGTGGAAGTTATTATGTCCAGTTGCATTTTAGATCTAGCATCCACATATAAGAGAAAACATGTGCCATTTGTTTCTCTGAGCTTGGCTTACCTCACTTAACATGATTTGTTCTAAGTCCATCCATTTTTCTGCAAATGACATAACTTTATTGTTTCTAATGGATGAGTAAAATTCCATTGTGTATAGGTACCACATTTTATTGATTTACTCTTATTGTGGGGCATCTGGGCTGTTTATAATATTCTATAGATGCCCAAGAGTGGTATGCCTGGGTCATTGGGAAGTTCTATGTTTAATTTTTTGTAGGTATATGTTTGTTTAAAAAAGAAAAAGATAAGCTGGGTCCTAATGTCTGCAATCCTAGCTATTCAGGAGGCTCAGATCTGGTGGTTGAGGTTTGAACTCAGCCCAAGCAGGGAACTTCATGAGACTTCATCTCCAATTAACTAGCAAAAAGCTGGAAGTAAAACTGTGGCTCAACTGGTAGAGCACCAGACTTAAGTGAAAAAGCTAAGGGACAGTGCTTAGACCTTGAGTTTAAGCCCCAGTACTGGCACACAAAATATAAAAGAAAGAAATATATCTGTTTCTTTCTTTTGTATGTGTGTATCAGTTGTAGGGCTTGAACTCAGGGCTTGAGCTCTGTCCCTGAGCTTTTGTGCTCAAGGCTAGTGCTCTACCACTTTGGTCCACAGTGCCACTTTCAGTTTTTTGAGTGGTTAATGAAGAATCTCACAGAGTATTTTGCCCAGGATGGCTTTGAACCACAATCTTCAGATGCCCAGTTTATCTGGCTTTTCTTTTTTTGTTTTCTTCAAAATACTTTATTTATGACTTACAGAAAATAGTATATGTGCTGACTATAGTTTTTTGTTTTTTAATATATATTTTATTGTACAGAGGGTCTGATTTTTTTTAACACATTAAGTGTTAAAAGGAAAGCCATGAAGGAAATGGACTGAATCAGGCTTTATGCTATCTCAGCTGTAGACAAAGTATGTACATACAGTCATGCTTCTCCCACTGGGGAGGTATTCCCAGACTGTCTTGTGACCCTTATAAATCAAACATCTTAGGGACTGGGCAAGGTTGCTCGTATCTGTAATCCCAGCTATTCAGGAGGCAGAGGCAGGAGGATCAAGATCGGAGGCCAGCCTTGTCAACCTAATCTGGCAAAACAGGAAAAGCAAAAGGGCTTGCTGTCATGGCTCAAGAGGTAGAGCACTTGCATACTAGCAAGTATAAGGTCTTGAGTGCAAGCCTCAGTTTTGAAAAAAGCAAATAATAGTAACTAGGCTCACATACATATTCCCCCACTTAAACAGTAGTTCTTTAATTTTTCTTGCTGTTAGCTATTTTTATTGTTATTCTAAAGGTGCTCTCTGCGGTGCGTATGCCTGCGTGGGGCCAGAGCACCCAGCGTGCTCTGGCTGTGAGGTTTCCTGTTAGCTGTCTTCCTCAGCCTCACCAGCACTTGGAGAAATAAAAAATAGAGTGAAGCCAGAATTGGCGGGCAGGGAGGAGAGGGCGGGGACAGAACACAACTGCTGCTTTGCTGTCTTTGCCAGCCCATGTGTTCGCCATTAGCCTCCGTGCAACGAAGTCCCTGCGTTCTGTTCCTGTCCCTGTGTTCTGTTCCTAATGAATGGCGTGGGCGCAGCCCCCACTGTGTCACTGTGTCACCACGTCACAGAGTCACCGGGTCACAGTCTCCAGCCACTCAGAACCCCCACCACAGGCCGCCAGAGCTCCCAGCCCAGGGGGACACCACAGGTTGCCTTTCTCTGCTGTTGGCTCACGCCTGGAATCCTGGCTACTCAGGAGGCTGAGTCTGAGGATCCTGGTTCAAAGCCCAACCAGGCAGGAAGGTCTGAGAGATTCTTATCTCCAATGAACCACCAAAAAGCCAGAAACAGAGCTGTGGCTCAAGGACTAAAGCCTTGAGCAGATAAAGCTGGGGTCTCTGCCATCCTGGGCTAGATTTATATCTGTGGGATATAGAAAAAGTGTTTCTTTCGTTTGTTTAAAAACTGACAATTGCGGGCTGGGAAGGTGGTTCAGTGGTAGAGTGCTTGCCTTGCATTCATGATGCCCTGGGTTTGATTCCTCAGCACCACATAATCAGAAAAAGCTGAAAGTGGCGCTGTGGCTCAAGAGGTAGAGCACTAGCCTTGAGCTGAAGAGCTGAGGGACAGCATCCAGAGGGTTAGCCCAGAGTTCAGGCCCTATGACCAACAAAAATAAATAAAAATAAAAACTGACAATTGCCAGGCACTGGTGGCTCATGTAATCCTAGCTACTCAGGAGGCTGAGATCTGAAGATCACAGTTCAAAGCCAGTCTTGGCAGGAAATTTCATGAGACTCTTATTTCCAATAAACTACCCCCAAAAGCTGGAAGCGGAGCTGTGGCTCAAGTAGTAGAGCACTAGCTTGAGCAAAGAAGCTCAGGAACAATACCCAGGACCCTAGTTCAAGTATCAGAACCAGTATCTAAAAAACAAAACAAAAACAACCCTGATAATCAAAGATGTAACTTCACTTGAGAAGGGCCAAGGACAGACATATGTGCATAGAGTTAACAGCAGGAGGAGTCATGTCTAAGGTCATGCTGGTGACCTGGGAGGGCCAGGTCCTCTGCAGAACTAGCAATGGCAGGAGACAGGAGGGAATGTGGGAGAGTCTGGGTCCTCACCCACCTTTCATCCACAGGGCTAGTAGCTGAGCTGTCTGCACACTGCTCCAGAAGTTGTGTTTTTGCTCCTCTCCTTCTGCCATTTTTCTGCACAAACCAGAAGCATGTCCTTGTAGCTAGCACAAGCCCCAAGGAGGCTTTCTGCCATCATCTCTGACGTCTGTATTTCCTTAGAGTGAGACTCCCTTCCCATTCTTCACCAGCCTCTCCACAGAGTCTTCCTGCTGCAGAGATTTGCTAGCTATGGACTTTCCTGACTTCCTCAGCCTCTTTGGTTATGTAGAAAGGTGTTAATTCCACATACTTGAAAACCTCCCAATTTCCTTCTCATGTTTATTTCTGATTTTTATTTTGCTCTGTCTTAGAAAACACTTGGTATGATTTCAGTTTTGTTAGTTTATTGAGGCTGGCCTCTGGGCTCCACATAAGGAGAGAGTTGCACGTGTACTGGAGGAGAGTTTATGTTCTGCCCTTGTTGGGCAGTGTCGGGCACATGTCTGAACATCTTTTAACTTTAATTGTCCAAGTCTTTTGCATCCTTGTTCATCACCTGATTCATTCCTTTAGTCACCTTTAAAAGGGATGAATTAAAACCTCTGATTATTATGATTGAATTTTCTACTATTTCTTAAACTTGGGCAGGTTTTGCTGAATGTTTTTGCAGCTCTGTTGTTGGGTACATATATGTTTATTTTTGTTATATCTTCTCAATGAATCATTTTGACAGTATGAATGGCTCTCTCTATTATTAATCCTTTAATCTTTTTTGGTGTTAGTATAACCACTCTGGCTCGTTTTTTGATTGCTGTGTTCATGTTATATATTCTACATTTTTATTTTCAATTTATTTAAATGACTGAATCTAAGTGTATCTCTGGTTGATGGCATACAGTTGAGTCTTTTTTTCAATGCTGTCTGATTATTTCTTCCTTTGGACTGGAATTATTTAATCCATTTACATTTAATGTTAACCATATGGTTGGATTTTCCTCTACTATTTTGCTTTGGTTTTCTCTATGTGACATGATTTTTAAGTTTCCATGTTTTTCATTTCCACTTTTTTTTTATTACCCAATACAGCCATTTAATTCAGCTCATGATCTTTTACTCTATCTTTATTTTCTTTTTGTTTTATTATTGTTATTAGTAAGTAGTTGTACCAAAAGGTTACAATTTTGTGTCAGGTTATTAATACAATGCTTCTTGGTCAATGTCACCACCTTCCTTCATTCTACCCCCATTCTCTCCCTCCTGTCCCTACCCTGAGTTATTTTCTCTTTTTTTGGGGGGTGGGGGAGAGTCTGGTCGTGTGGCCTGTACTCTGGGCCTAGGAGCTATCCCTCAGCTCTTCGGCTCAAGGCTAGTGTTCTACCACTTGAGCCACAGCGCCACTTCTGGCTTTTTTCTTTTTGCTTATGTGGTGCTGAGGAATCGAACCCAGGGCCTCAGGCATGCAAGGCAAGCGCTCTACCACTGAGCCACCTTCCCAGCTCCCCTGAGTTATTTTCTTAACTGGATTTGCAATAAGTACTTTGTGATATAAAGAAACTTTATTCCTATGTAGTTAGATGTCCTCCCACAGCATATTTTTTTGTGTGCCAACACTAGGGCCTAAACTCAGGGCCTGGGTGATGCCCTTTAACTTTTGCATTCAAGGTTGGTACTCTACCACACTTCAACCACACCTCCACTTCTGGCTTTCTTGCTGGTTAACTGGAGAGAAGAGACTCACCGACTTTCCTGCCCAGATGGGCTTTGAACTGTGATCCTCAGATCTCAGTCTCCTAAGTAGCTAGGATTAAAGAAGTGAGCCACCAGCACTCAGCTACCGACATATTTTATGCTGTGAATATTGTACACTTTATCATATCTTTATCAGTCAAAAACACACAGCAACCCCTGCTGCAATCATTTTCTATCATCTCATATATTTAAACAAACTGAATTTTAAAAAGGAAGAGCAAGTATATGTTTGTAGTTTGTTTAATTAAGTTTTATTTGCCATGCTTGGTTTTCTCCTGTTATTCCTGTGGATTTTAATTTCCTTATAGTATCATTATCCAATACAGTTTTGCTCCCTGCTTTCTTGGTGTATAACATGCATATATATGTGTAGTCCATGTACTACAAAGTCATGCATAACTACATATGAATATGATTTCATGTACGTAAGTAAAAATTGGTCAAGAGAAGAAAGCATGCCATTATGCAGCCTTTAGAATCACCACCTCCACCAGTATCCACTGCATGGCTTTGTTTTCTCATGTGGAATCCATTTAAAGTCTGTTGTCACTTATTTGCAGCCTGAGGACTTGCTTTAGTATTAGTTGCAGGTTGTTCTATAAGTAATGAATTCTCTTACTTTTTGTTTATTTGAGAATATATGTATTTTAATGCAGTTTCTTCTGTGTACATGTGCTGGTATTGGAGCATGAGCTGAGGACCTGGATCCTGTCCCTGAGCTTTTTCACTCAAGACTGGCATTCTACCACTTGAGTCAGAGCTCCACTTTTGGCATTTTGGTGGTTTATTGGAGATACGAGTCTCATGCACTTTCCTATCTGGCTGACTTCAAATTGTGATCCTTAGCTCTCAGCCCCCTGAGTAGCTAGCTTACAGGCATGAGACATTTGCCTGGCTGATAGTTTTTAAAAGGTGTAGTTTTGTAATTGGTAATTTTACTGAATATAAAATTGTTGCTGGCATTAGAGGCACGGCTCAGTTGGTAGAGAGCCAGCTAATGAGCAAAAGCTTTAGGTACCAAGTTTAAGTCCTTATCTAGGACAAAAAAAAAAGATTCTTGCTAGACCTGGGCTTTTAAATTTTCTTATCACATTAAGAACATTACCCCATTGTTTTCTGGCTTCCATTGTTCCAGTGAGAAATTGGCGGTTTTTCACATTCCTAGGCCATCAGACATGCTCATTTATTTCTCTCTTGCTGCCCCTAAGGTTTGTCTTTATCTCTGACTCCTTCATTTCCACTACAACCTGGTTGCCTAAGTCTTCTTTTATCTGACATTTTATTTACTGAAATGCTTGAATATCAAGATTAATATTTCTTCCTTAACATTTGAAAGTTTTGAGCAATTAAAAATAATGTTAGCCATATGCCAGTGGATCATGCCTGTAATCCTTGCTTCTCAGGAGGCTGAGATCTGAAGATTGCTGTTCAAAGCCAGCCGGGACAGGAAAGTCCATAAGGCTCTTATCTCCAATAAACTACTCAGAAAAAGGCAGAAGTGGTGCTTTGGCTCGTGATAGAGTGTTAGCCTTGAGCAAAAGAAGCTCAGTGACAGTGCCCAAGCTCAGAGTTCAAGTCCTAGGACCAGCAAAAAAAAAAGTCTCTCAGCCAGGGGTTATTGGCTCACATCTGTAATCTATGTATTGAAGAGGCTGAGATATAAGGATTGCCATTCAAAGTCAGCACAGATAGGAAAGTCCATGAGACTCTAGCCTCCAATCAGCCACCAAGAAACTGGAAGTAGAACTGCAGCTCAAGTGTAGGGTACCAGCCTTGAATGAAAAAGATCAGGAATAGCACCCAAGCCCTGAGTTCAAGCTTCAGGACTGGCAAAAAATGGATAATTCTGTTGTTATTCTATGTCCTAATAATCCTATTGCACATGCACTGGTGTACTTAAGGGTGTCTGTCTTGAGACTCTTTCTCTTCATTCATTTTTGCCTATATTCCTCACGTTGTACAACATTTACTACCCTGCCCACCAACTCCTTTATTCCTGACTGGGCCATTTCAAATACACTGAAAAGCTTCTACTAGTAAAAGTTTCAATTATTTTACTTCTCAACCCTAAGGTGTTCATTTGATTTTTTTTCACAACTTGAACTTTCTTGCTATTTTCAGTTTGTTGAGACATCTCATCATATGTTCTTTGGTTTGTTCCAGTACATTTTTTGGTTTTGTGTTTGAATATGTTGTTGTGACAGCTGCATTTAATAATATATAATAGTATATTATTAAAGTCCAACATTTTTGCCACCTCAAACCTCTCTAGCTGGGCACTGTTAGCTCATGCTGTAATCCTAGCTACTTAGGAGGCTGAGATCTGAGGATCAGTTTAAATCCAGCCCAGACAAGAAAACCCAGGTAACTCTTATCTCCAATTGGCCACCAAAAAGCCAGAAATAGAGCTGTGGGTCAAGAGACAGAGCACAAGCCTTGAGCAAAAATGCTAAGGGGCATGTGCAAGCCTTCAGTTCAAGCCCCAATACCAGCACAAAAAGAAAAGGTAATCTCTACTACCCATATTCTGGTGTATGTGAGCCTCATACTCCTGTTTGGCTGCATGTACCACACTCAAACCTGAGCATTTTAGGTAATAGATGGCAGACATTGCATGGATTCCAACCCCACCAGAACCTCCACTAAACTTGTTCTTGTTTCCATCATCATTTGTTGTTTCCTTAGTGATTTCTCTGCATGAAGCCTATTTTACCTACAGCTGCAGACTCTGTCATCTTTCCTCGGGACGTCACACACCTGGATTTCATCGTTTACCCCTAAATGGTTCCCATGGGGCCAATACAACTACTTATTGGTCAAGTGTTATGGGTTTATCCCTTTTAACTAGGAGATACTTTCACCTGTTTTTTCATAGTACTTGGGTTTGAACTTAGAGCTGCATTTTTGCTAAGCAAGTGCTCTACCATTCAAGCCATACCTTCAGACCATCTTCTTTTTTGTCTGTGCCAGTATTGGGACTTGAACTCATGCCCTATGCTCTCGCTTGGCTTTTTTATGCAAGGCTGGCGCTTCCCTCTGGTTTCTGGGTGATTTTATTTATTTTTCACACAGAGTGGCAAACTATCCCCTGACCATCCCCAGACTACCAACTTCCTTTCTAGGTTTCCCAAATAGCTGGGATCACACATCCAGGTTAGTTGTTGAGATGGGGGTGTATCTTTTTGTCTGGACTGGCCTCAAACCACAGCCTTCTCAATCCCTCCTTTCTGAATAACTGGGATCACAGGATGTACGCCACGTCCACCTAGATTTCCACCTTTTGTGTTTGGCTCAGAGACCTCTTTCATGATTTGGGTAATTTATGGTATTTTCCCATGGTCAAGCAGGGACCAGAAGCTTGGAACCATCTGATGCGGCTCCCACTGGGAGAGCAGAGTCACAGAATGCTGTCTCACAGTCTTTCCAGGGAGGGATAAGACTTTATTTTTAAGGTTGGCTTTCAAGGAGGCGTCTCACTAGACAGAATATCTTATTGCAAAGTCAGTGTTCAGTGTCTCCATGAGCAACTCCATTTTACTTTTGACAACAACCCTAGGCCTGAAATTCTTCATGCTTTTCCAAAGTCAATCCATTCTACAGAAATGTGGAACACTCCATCCTTGAGGTCTGCCTCCTCTCCTCTGCAAAGCCCCTGTACTGCACTTGGGAGCAGGAGGAGAGGATACGAATCTGTTCCTCCTCTGCCCCAAAATGATGTCCTGCAGTATAGGAGGCCAGAGGTCAAAGGTTAGCAGCCCATCGACTTCCAGAGGTGCCTGACCCAGAGTGGAGCCTTTTACACATTGAGTAATGCTCCATCTCCCTTGGGAGCGAGGACAGCTGGAGCTCGACTATAATTGTCTTGCTATGTCAGTGCTGAAGAACTTTGCCCATGAACAGGAACTGGATGGAGGTGTACGTCAATCCTGCCAGCCACTGCCACCTGCATCTGAGCTTCTGCAGAATGGGGCCAGGGGAACAAGACAACACTCCCAGCCACCAGCGTGCCAGCGACACTGAGGCTATAGAGAAAACCTCTGCCTCCAGGCAAGCCACATCTGGAATATGATTCTCCAAGGTCACTTTGTCTCACAGGAAGTTGGAGGTGGGAGCTGCTCCAGATTCAAATGACACAGCCTCTTGTTCTTGCCAAGTAAGGGTTAGCACATTCCCTTACACAAGGGTTTCTCCATTTGCTACATGTCCTTAGGAAAATTTTTAGAGATGAAGTTGTTTTGCTTCTGTGAAAAAAAAAAAATTTGTACCAGTACTGAGACTTGAAATCAGAGGCCTGTGTGCTGTTCCCTAGCTTTTTTTATTCAAGGCTGATGTTCTACTGCTTTAACTACATCTCCACTGTTTGTTTGTTTTTTTGGGTTTTTTTTGCTGCTTCACTGGAAATAATAGCCTCGTGAATTTTTCTGCCCAGGCTGACTTTGAACTGTGTTCCTCAGATCTCAGCCTCCTGAGTAGCTGGAATTACAAAGCCACCAGCGCCCGATGTATTTCTGTAAATTGTACCAGTGAAGGGTTATTTCAAAGACAGAGATGCATCGCCTTCTGGAAATCTCACCTCTGGATACATACAGTAGAGGATAAAGAATTCATTGTTTTTTGTATTTGGAGTTTGTGGCCTGACTTTAAGACACAGATATAACTCCTGAGATACATGAATGCGAAATGCTGGACAAAGAGGTGCCCATCTGCATGATGGGGGGTGAGGGGGAGGTCCTGGGACAGAATTCACTTCAGTGATGCAGTCAGACATCTGGTGGGCTTAGGTGTGGCTCAACTCTTTCTGTGGACAGGAAGCCTCCTGCAGGAGAGCTGATCCTAAGCTTGACCTGGGATCATTATCAGCCCCTCCTCCTCTTCTGCAGCTTAAATGTGTCCCCAGACCTCATGGTTGGCATTCACCTGTTAGTGGTGTTGGGCAGTAGAGGCCTTGTGAGATGACTGTTTCACTGGGGGATTCGGGGATTAGGGTGCAGAGAGGAAGTGGCTTTGTTACCAGAGCAAGATCTTGCTCCGGGTATTTGTTCTGTCTCAACCTTGGAACTTTTAGGGCTCTGCAGAGAGTACTCACTGGTAAGAACACCCCCCAGTGGTGACCTCCAGGACTGTGAGAAATAGATTCTACGGGGAGAGAGCAAGGGAAGGGGTGATATTGTCCACAAAGAAATGTACTCTTTACCTGTCTTCCGAAACTTGTAACCCCTCTGCACACCTTTATCATAATATTTTTTAAATACTAAACCAAAAGAAAAAATAGGAAGTCAATTTCTTTTCTTAGTTTTCCAGTAGCAGGTAAGTTGTGATAGCCACAGTAAGTAGATTGGTCCTCCATCATATCTAAGGGAGAAAGAAGCCATGCTCTGTGCAACACAAGTAGCACAGTCCACTGCCACTTTTTTCTTCACACACCAATGCCCTCTTTCAATCCAGACAGGGTTGCTAGCAGCCTTGGTGTCTTGCGAGGGAATGACAGAACCAAACAGAGCAGGGGTGGGGACTGTGGTGTGGTGATCAGAGGAGAAACAAGAGCATAGTGACAGCGGCTCAGAGAATGGTAAGTTCTGAAGAGGTAACATCTTCCCCCCACCTACCCTCCCCCAGGAACTGCTTTGTACCTGGTGTAATGGCAGCCCAGCATGGAGGGATGGGTGGGTGTGGGGCGGGGTGCAGGGGGCCCAATCAGAGGGTGTGAAACTTGATCTTGAGCTTATTGAAACAACTTCCAGATGCTCCCAGGAATGTGGGAATGCAGGCTGGCACCCCTTTCCCTCCCACTGAGGCTTAGAAACTCCGTAGACTGGGAGCCTTTTGCATTCATGGGACCCCATTGCATGGTCCTGGCCAATGGGTCCTGTACAAATTCTGTGGATTGATGAAGTCGATTGAAGATTGACCTGCACTTGGGAAATGGGGAGTTTTTATGTGGTACCCATCCACACACAAAGTCAGTTAAAACTCAATCCTCCTGCTTCCAAGACTGAATAGAAGCCCCAAGTCCTGGTTCCTTTCTTGCCTCTAGTCCAATCTCTAGGCCAAGGAGCAGCTAGTGATTAATGCTGTGATTGTGGCTCATACCTCACTTCACCTTCCCCACACGGTCAAGTCAGCACTTAGTCCCTACTACTGAAGCCTTTCTCCAAGCCCCTAGGATGCTACGGGCTTTTATTTTGTCTTTGGAGAGCAATGAATAAATGTACTTTTGCTGCCCCATCCAGGTACTTCTGGGACTAAAGCGTTGAAATCACTGGAGACAAACCTGTAGGACAGAGAAGTTTTATCTTGTTGGCCAACTTCACACCGTTGCAGCTGGAAGGCTGCACTGAGGATTCTTGGCTCATAAGGATAAAACATGTAATGACTGATGAACGAGCAGCCTTGGGCACAAGTGGAGCTCTATGTGTCACCAGCCCCACTTGTCCGTCACCCCAAGTTAAAGTCTTCTATTTGCATCTGGAGACTAGGAAGATGAGATGGTTTGCTAATATCATACTATAGAAGGTAACATAAGAGGATGCCCAGCACCAAGCGTGTATCTCTTCTGATTGGCAGAGCCTTGCCAAGGGCAAGAACTTCCAAGGTGTAGTGGGACATGATTCTCATCCACCTCTTGCTCTTATTAACTCTTCCAAAAGGGGGTTCAAAGCTATCAGAGAGATCTGAATTAGGATGTTTAAAAACAATGACGAGTACATTCAAGTTTTACTATTTGCTTCTTTACATGGGCCATTTCAAGGCAAAAATGTTGTGGTCTGGGACATTTTCTCCCTGACTTCATTTTTCTTTGTTTTTGTACCAGTACTGGTGCTTGAACTCAGAGCCTTATACTCATGCCTGGCTCTTTCATTCAAGACTGGGTCTATCACATGAGCCACAGCCCCATTTTTGGTTTTGGTTTTTTTTCTTGGGGGGGGTGGGGTTGGTGGTTAATTAGAGATAAGAAATTCATGAACTTACCTGACCAGGCTGACTTCAAACTACATCTTCAGACCTCAGCCACCTGAGTAGCTAGGACTACAGGGATGATCTATGACACTCAACCCCTCTCCCTAATTCTCTTCATGATCTCCACCTCAGTGATTTCAATCTGCTGGCTGCTAAGAGTCACCGCCTTTAACTACCACTGCCTCGTCATGTGAACTTCCATCATCCGATATCAGAAACTATGGTGGCTTTGGTATTTGAATTAAACTTGTTTTCCAAGTATGCATGTAGGGGAGAATAATACAAGAAGAGAAAGAGGATGAGAGGAGAAGGAAGATGGTGGAGGCAGAAATAATGATAATGATAATAAAAATTAGTAAAATAATTTTTATTAAAAAGTAATTGGAATTAATTATATGATAAAGATGATGGCAGTGAGGATGATGAGGGTGTTGATGGTGGTATTTAGGGCTGATATTCACTCCATCCAGTATTGAAATGACAGTTTTCTCATCTGCACACAGATAAAGGTAATAGCAGGCATCACAGAGTGTATAAAAAGCATGTATGCCTAATGTACAAATGTACAGTAAGCTCTCAAAAGAACTACCTGCTAATCAATATGCCAGTGGCTCACACCTGTCATCCTAGCTACTCAGGAGGCTGAAATCTGAGGATCATGATTCAAAGCCAGCCTGGGCAGAAAAGCCCATGAGACTCTTATCTCCAATTAAGCAGCAAAAAGTCAAAAGCATAGCTTTGGCTCAAGTAATAGAGCACCAAGCTTGAGGGAAAAAACTAAAGAACAGGGCTCAGACCCCATGAACAAGCCCCAGCACACACACATACACACACACACACACACACACACACACACCACAAACACACACACACACACAGTACTAGCTATTAGCTATTATACTACCTTTATAGGATATATGTATATATTTGTGAGTACATACATATATGTGTGTGTATATACATATATATGTGTGTACATATGTATACATATATGTATATATATGCATGTATGTAAGTATATATATATATATATATATATATATATATATATACTTGAGCTGCCCTGTGCTTGAACTCAGGACACTCTCCCTGAGAGTTTCTGCATGGATTCTCACACACACATACACACACACACACACACACACACACACAACTCCCATCCAAAGATATGTCTTAGCCTTTGAACTTAGTAGACCAGTCCCTATAACCAAGATTCTGAGAACCAACTTAAGGAAGAGAACACTTGGGAAGAGGAAAGTAGAAGCTTGTTATCTCTTAGTTTGTCTCCTGAGATCCCTTGCCCTCCTCTTTTGTACTGCTGCTGAGTGAAGTTGCCTTGGCTGTGTCCTGGCTGCCAGCCCAGAGTGACACAGCCAGCAGACAGCTCAGCCAGGCCTAAGCCACAAGAATGAGGCGTCCTTCTCAGGGCAGGGCAGGGAAGGGGTGGGGGGAGACACATGCAGTTAGCCGGAGGGGCTGCTGGCCAAGTCTTAGAGGAGCCCTTAGAACCAGCCTGAGCCCCAGCAACACCCCAAGAGCCTAAGAGAAAAAGAAAGGCAATGTGGTCCCTGCAAGGGCTCACACACATGCACACACACATGCATATTCATGTACACACACTCATATACACACATTTATGACACCAAAGGAGGGCATGGGGACCTACCTTCCCAGGAGAACTTAGATGTTTAAAAGAGAGAGTAGCCAGGTGTACGTGGTGACGCCTGTAATCCTAACTACTCACGAGGCTAAGATCTGAGGATTTCAGTGGCTCAAGTGTAGAGTGCTAGCTAGCCTTGACCTAAGAAGTGCAGGGTCAGTGCGCTGAGTTCAAGCCCCAAGACAAGCACAAAGAAAGAAGCAGGGGAGACACGGGGAGAGAGGACAGAGAGAGAATGAGAAAAGAAATAGAAGGCAGACCAAGAAAGTCACTGGTCATTCCACAGGTGAATCCTACAGGAAAGAGGCAGTGGGGGCTTTGCCAGGAAACTCAAGGTCACAAGCAAACCTGAGGGTGCACCCTGCCTCTGGGGGAGTGTCCCAAAGAAAAAGAATGCCCTAAAGAGGAAAGACAGCACAGCCAGGGTCTCATGGCTCTTCCTGAATAGCTGGAACAGTTCTATAGGGGGCTCTTCCCTTAAATGACCCAGGAAAACTGGGACTGAGTGTGTGTGTGTGTGTGTGTGTGTGTGTGTGTGTGTGTGTGCATGTGTGTTTGCATGTGCATGCATGCACCAGTGGAACTTGAACTCAGGACTTGCATTTTTTTGCCTAGCACTTTACCACTTGAGCCACAGCACCACTTCCAGCTTTTTTGCTGGTTAACTGGAGATAAGAGTCTCACAGACTTTCTTGCCCCATCCAGCTTTGGACCTGGATCCTCAGATCGCAGTGATCTGAGTAGCTAGGATTCACGTGTGTGCCACCAGTGCTCAGCAATAGTTAAAACTCCTGTCCCGCTCACTCCCTCACTTACACTGGCTCAAATCCACAGGTCCAGGAGCACCTGCCCAAGGCCTCCTGGCCAGAGGGTTGGCCCTCTGGAAGCCTCATTCAAGGCTCTCTCCCTAATCTTCAGCCCAGGCTGCTGGACTGATAGGCAGGAGTACAAAGCGAGTTTGAGAAGTGTTTATCCAGGGGGTGAAGGTCAAGGCTGCTACATTCCCATTGTCATCCCACTATTCAAAGAGATTTTGCTTTTATAGCCTGTGGTATTTATGGCACCTTTGTGAGTTGATTAGGCTCAGATGGTTCGATTTTACCTCTTCAAAAAGATACATGGAAACTTTTGCATGATTTTTTTTAAATCCTTCAACTAGAAGACAAAGCCAAATGCAAAAAAAAAAAACTAAAATAATAAAATGTGGTCCTGGAAAAAATCAAAGGGTATTTTCCAGTGCTGTGGCATTCCTTTGGCTGCTCTTGATTCAGGGTGCCCTGGGGAATGCCTGTTTATGGTGTCTCACTTCCAAAGAGTAGAGAAGGGCAGGGGGTGGGGACTGGTATGCTCACAGTCATAGCACAGCTCAAGTTAAAGAATGGGCAATGCTAGAAAGATCTATCAGGTCACCTGCCCATGCATGGGAGAGCCAGAAAAGCCCCCCTACCAGTTGCCTGGGTTGGAGTCTAATTTGTAGGTGGGCTTGGAAACAGCTTGGCTGAGCCAGGAGTTGCCCTTCTCCAAACAGCGAGTCTCCACAATGGTGAAAGACTTTTCAAGAATTAATGAGCAGGGAGGAAAAAAAAAGTAATAATCATGTCTCTTTAACGATGGCAATGATTGCAGCATGTAGTTATGGAGTGCCAGTGCTCTGATTAGCACTTTCCTTACAGGTTCGAATGTACTCCTCACAATCCTGTTATGACATGGGTATTGACATATGAAAATTGTGTGAGTGAGAAAATAAGAGAATCTGAGGAATTTGGTATCTGGCCTCAATGATTTCTTCTTATAACCAGCAAAACCAGAACTGGAAGCCAAACCATTCATCTCAAGAGCCACACTGTTGATAACTAATCAGCACCAGGATGGTGGTGCAGGCCCTGCCATGTCTGCCTGCCAGCTGTGTGCCCATCTGACCTGGTGGCACCTGGCCTGCAGAAGAGCACTCTGAAGGGTGTCAGTGATTGTCCCTAGTGCTGAGTGCTAGCCCACACCTCAGCCCCATCCCCTTGCTTCAGCTGATGCCAGCTCTGTCGGTCTGTCCAGCCTCCTTCTGATCAGTGGCCTGCCTGAACAGAGAGTTTGGCTCTGGCTCTGGCTCAAGACATCAGGCTGCCCCTACCCCGGGCACAGCGCGCCTCCCACCCCAGGTCCTGGACTGCCTCAAACGATAGTCTTGGTGGGCCTAGATTTATCAGCATGGAGCTGTCATCAGCCTGATCTCTCTCCACTGGAATGGACCCATGGAACTGATAGTATCTAGGGTTTGGGTTTGCTTTTTCTACTAAAGAATTAAAGGATAAGAAAGTATGTAAAATCAGTCAGAACACATTCATGTAAAAGTGAAAATGGCCAGGTGCTGATGGCTCAGGCCTGTAATCCTAGATCTCAGGAGGCTGAGATTTGAAGACAGCGGTTTGAAGCCAGGCTGAGCAGGAAAATCTGTAAGACTCTTATCTCCAAATAACCACCAGACAACCAGAAGTGGTGCTGTAGCCCAAGTGGTAGAGCACTAGCCTTGATCAAAGAAGCTCAGGGACAGCACCCAGGCCCTGCGTTCAAGCCCCAAGACTGACCCCCTAAAAAGTGAAAATAATGAAAAAAACAACCAAGTCCTTGTACTAGGCCGGTACTGAAGCAGGGTGTTCACCTTCTTGCTGGCAGGCTTCTATATATAGGGTCTCTTACCTCCTCCCCATTAAGGCATGCTCCTGGCCCAATTGGTCAGGGAGTGGAGATGTGCTGAGAGGTGGCTTGTGATTGGCTCCTCCATCTCTGCTGAGTCAGCATTCCCACAGACCCAGGGGGAGCACAAGGCATTTAACTGAGTCATTCTCCCAAGGCTTTTGCTGAGTCATCCCCCCCTCCACCCATGGTGGTGTTATAGCCAGAGAGACCTAACTTCAGGCCTTCAAATCACAATTGCCAGCATGGACCTGAGACATGCCTTATTGCTAGATGATTGTTTAACGGATGAGCATGAGATAAAATGCAAAGTAATTGGGCACAGCATGTTAAAGCCTGGGCTCAAGGGTTCCTACTTATGATGCTATCACCACCCACTTCCTGTCAGTACCCTCACCAGAGTGAGGGGAGACTCCAAGCCAAGGTCATCCTGCCCCAGATGCCCCAGAAGTCTAGAGACAGCGGGAAGCCCAGCCTATGGTCTGTATCTAGAGCTTCTTTTGAAAATAAGTACAGAATTATGGAATGTTGCAAAGAAAATTCTGGAAAGGCCCGTGAGCCCCTCCCCATTTCTTCCAATGGCAAATGGTGCTCAGCTGTAGCAGAGGGCACGCACTTGTGCAAACCGCATCAGTCCTGCTGTGTCTCTGTGGGTGTGTGTTCTGGGCTATGGTCCACATGTGTACTTGTATGCACCCACAAAAGGCCTTGTAAGTGCTGTCAACACCCCAACCTTCCTTTCTTCTGGCCACCACTAGTTTGTTACCCAATTTGTTTGTTTAATTTTCAAAATATTATGTCAATAGAGTTATAGTAACCATTTGGCTGTTGTCTTTATTCAGCACAATGCCCTTGAGATTAATCTAATGGCAAGTGTAAATCACTCATTTTATTAAGTGTTTGCCAGGCTGACACTCTGTCATTTTTGAACCACTCCTCTAATCTTGCATTAATTTTCTTTTTGGTAGGCAGCAGTACTGGGGCTTGAACTTAGAGCTTGGGCACTGTCCTGAGTTTTTTTTTTCCCTTTTAATTTAATCTTTTATGTATTTTTTATGTGGTACTAAGGAATTGAACCCAGGGCTTCATGCATGCTAGGCCAGCACACCACCATTAAGTCACATTCCCAGCCCATGTCCTGAGTTTTTTTGCCACAGTACCACTTCCAGCTTTTTTGCTGGTTAATTGGAGATAACAGTCTCATAACAGTCTCATAAGCCTGACTTTGAACTGCAATCCTTAGATCTCAGCCTCCTGAGTAACTAGGATTACAGGTATGAGCCACCAGTGTCTGACTCAGACTTGGTTTTTACTAGTTATTTTGAAGATGGAATCCCTAGGACTTTTCTATGTGGGCTGGCCTCAACCCTCAATCCTCAAGATCTCAACTTCGCGAGTAGCTAGTATTTATAAGCATGAGCCACTGCCATAATAATAATCATTTTAATTTATGAAGTGTGATAATTTGATACATATAGCTAATATGTAATGATAAAATTGAGTGGCAAGCATGTCTGTCTGAAATATTTTCTTGTGTGTGTGCCAGTACTAGGGCTTGAACTCAAGGCCTGGCCTGGTACTGTCCCTTAGCTTATTATTTTTTTTTTGTAGGTAATGAGGATTTAACTCAGGGACTAGGCACTGTCCCTGAGCTCTTTTGCTCAAGGCTAGCATGCTACCACTTTGAGCCACAGCTTCACTTCCAGTTTTCTGGTGGTTAATTGGAGATAAGAATCTCACAGACTTTCCTGCTGGGGCTGGGCTTAAACCTCAGATGTCAGCCTCCTGAGTAGCTAGGATTGCAGGCATGAGCCACCAGTGTTCAACTTCCCTTAGGTTTTTCACTCAAGGTTAGGGTTCTACTACTTAAGCCATACCTCCACTTCTGGCTTTTTGGTGGAGATAAGAGTCTCAAAGACTTTTCTACCTGGGCTGCCTTCAAACCAAGATCCTTAGAGCTCAGACTCCTGAGTTGAGTTGCTAGGATTGTAAGTGTGTGGCTGACTAGACATTGTGATTTTGGAGCTTTCTGGGTGAGGAGAGGAATAGAGGATGATGCTGAGACACTCAAAGGAGGGTAGCCGCACAGGCGTTAGCTGACAGGGGCTGGCTGCACTCCAGAAGTGGGGAAGATTGTCCCAACAGTGAGGCTGCTGGAATCTCTCCACTCAGGGGTGCCAGGCCCTTTCCACTGTCCTCTCTCCTCTGCCCAAGAATCACAACACAAGCAGCACCTGTTTCTGCACACACATCCTCAAGTCAGAGTGTGCTCATGTCTTCCAGGAGCAAAAAACAGTCACAACAATTTCAGCCAATTAAACTTTTCTTGTTCATTGATGGCCAGTAATTATATGGCATTAATAAGGGGGGCGGCACTTTAGAACATATTGTGCCCACTAAATCCACCATGTCCAATGATCTGACTGGATTAATTGCTCAGACATTCAGCATTTGTGTGTGTGCATGTGTGTGTGTGGTGTGTGTGTGTTGGGAATATTCAGATTTCTCTACCAGTTAATTGAACATTTTGGCTAAGAGAACCATAGTTGTCCTACAGCACAGCCTCACTGCCAGTTGGGAGAGACAGGGTACTCCTCTTCAATGCCATCCTTACCCCTCCCTCACATGGGTTTCCTTTCAAGGACAACTATGTTTCATTTGGGTTTTCTGTTGTCATTGTGATGGTGGTGGTTATTGTTTTCTGTGTGGTTGGTTTTGTGCCGGCCCTGGGGCTTGAACTCAGGGCCTCATGCTCTCAGTCTAGAAAATGTGTTGAATACACCTGGCCATCTGACCTCATCTAGCCAACTCAAGCATACTGGGAATACTTCCATGAGCCTAGAATTTAGTACAGTTACCTGACACAAAATCCTTATTTGATTTTTTAATCAAATATTTAAAAAAACCCTCATGTCTTGATTGGAAACTGTACTGAAGGTCAAAAATCAAATAGTTGTCTAGGTTTGCCTTTACACCATTGTAAAGTTAAAAAAAAACCCACATCAAACCATTGCTAAGTCCAGAACCATCTGTGCATACCACACAAACATGTGTGCAAACACATCTGCACACACAACACAGTTAACCGAACTCTAATGGCAATGTGATGCCCTGATGTTCCTTTCCCTCTGATTTTGAAATCTGAAAGCATGTATTTCCCCAAATTTGTGCAGGGCTCTGTGAATCTTGTAATGGTGGGGCCCTGGCACTGGGGAGGGCTCTGGCCATGTGAGATCTTGTCCCTTGACCCTCCCCCACCGCGTCCACCTGCTAAGCCTCAGTCTCACAAAGCTGCCCCGGTGGTGCTGGAGAGGAACCCAGCAGCTCAGCGCACACCCAACCACGAGCGCTTTGCCCAGATCTGGAGTGAGTTATGAAGCCTGCCCCACTGCTGTCATTTTCAAGTAAGACATCAGGAGGAAAAACACACAGAGCCATCCCTGCCTGTGTCCCATGGCTGGGGCTCCAGATCCATAGCCTGGGTCTCCCAGGGCAGGATTTAAAGGATCACACCCAACTATAGGATGTGGCAGTTCTTTTAGGCCCCTGGGAACTCTGAGCAATGTTGGGGTCAGGAGTCAGGGAACTCCCATGGGGTCAAAGGTCAAGTAACTCCCACAACACACTCCCAATGCTATTTTTCTATGGATTACCTGGCTGTCTGTGATCTGTGCGACTGCAAGGCTCCCGACTCTATTATTTGTGCAATTTGGCCTGGACACAGAGACCTCAACACTTCTTGGGTCAGTTCCGTGGGATCGCTGTTCTGCATACCTCATTTCTTCCTGATCTTCATAAATTCCACTGCTGTCAGCTTGGGTTTTATTTTGGGGAGCAAACATAGGCAGTGGCCAGGAAAGAACAGAGCGAGCCAAATTGTCCATCCGAATCTATTTAGCATCTAATCCGGAGAAGTGCAGGACACAGAAGGGGGAGGGAGCCGGCAATGCTCTGGTGGAAATGTGTGAAACATTAAGGCCCTTGGCCCGGGAACCTCAAATAAATCACCAATGGGCTGCACCTCACAGGGAGATCCTTTAGTCTCTGGAAAGCTCAGCTGGGGAAGCGGATGAGACACAGGCGAGGAGCTGCTCGAGTTCGCAGAAGACAAGCAGGCATCTTCAGTGGCCTTACACAAACTTGGACTCTGCAGCAGTTCACATCTCTTCATCTGTGAAGCCTTCCCTCCATGGGCCAAGCCAAGGCGAATAAGGCAGGGTGTCCTCGCTAGCTTCCAGGATCCAGGACAGTGGCCTGGGACCCGCAGATCCAGGAAACCTTCCACAGAGCCCCAAAGCAGGCTATTTGTGTGAGTAAGTGCGACAGAATCACACAGCCCCGCACTTAAGAGGAGAGTCACGATAATCATATGACTTGTTGGAGTGTGTATAGTCATCTCTATATAAGTGTATAGAATTTGCTTGATTAAACATTTGTTTAAAAATTAAAAAACTGACAAGTCATACCTGGAATCCTAGCTACTCAAGAGGCTCAGATCTGAGAATGCCGGTTCAAAGCCAGTCCAATCAGAAAAATCCGTGACTCTTATCTCCAATCAACCACCAAAAAAGCTGGAAGTGGAGATGTGGCTCAAGTGCCAGGCTTGAGCGAAAAAGTTAAGGGACACTGTCTAGGTCCTGAGTTCAAACCCTAGTACCAGCACAATAAATAAAGATATACAAACAAACTAACTTCGTGATTGTTGAGAACCTCTTGAGATTCAAAATGTACTGAAGGGTTGGTGTGTCATGCAAAGGTGACCCTAAAGCATATTCATTAACTAAAAAAGTAAACTCCATGCCAGTATTTGCCAATAAAAGACACATCACCATGTGTATAATTCTAATGTTTCTAGTAGACCTATTAAAAATGAAACTAGCCAGGTGCTAGTGGCTCACACCTGTAATACTAGCTACTCAGAAGGCTGATATCTCAGATTAAGCTTCAAAGCCAGCCCAGGCACGAAAGTCTGTGGGACTCTTTATCTCCAATAAACTACTCAGAAAACATTGGAAGTGGCACTGTGGCTCAGGTGGTAGAGCACTAGCCTTCAGAGAAAAAGCACAGAGACAGTTCCCAGGCCCCTAGGACTGGCATTAAAAAAATATTTTTAAGAGAGCCAGGTGCCAGTAACTCATAATTGTAATCCTAGCTACTCAGGAGGCTGAGATCTGAGGATCATGGTTCAAAACCAGCCCAGGCAGGAACATCAGTGAGACTCTTATCTCTAATTAACGACCAGAAAACTGGAAGTGGTGCTGTGACTCAAGTGGTAGAGTGCTAGCCTTGAGCTGAAGAGCACAGGGACAGCACCTAGGCCTAGAGTTCAAGACCCATGACCGAAAAAAAATTTTTTTAAAGATAAGGGAAAAGAAACTAAATTTCATAATGAATTAATGTCACTAATATATTTTATTTAATGCAATATCTAAAATAATCTCATTTTAATACATAATTAACATGAAATTCATAAATGGCTTCTGTTCTTTCTCTGTATTATACTTTGTACTTAAAGCACATTTTCATTAATGCAAGTCAAATTTGTGTGTGTGCGTATGTGTGTGTGTGTGTGTGCGTATGTGTGTGTGTGTGTGTGTGTGTGTGTGTGTGTGCCAATAGAGGGGCTTGAACTCCAGGTCTGGGTGCTGTCCCTTAGCTTTTCTATTCAAAGCTGGCACTCTACAATTTGAGTTGCAGCCCCACTTCAGCTTTTTGGTGGTTAAGTGGAGATGAGTCTTAGGAACTTTCCTGCTCTGGCTGGCTTTGAACTTCAATCCTAGAGCTCAGCCTTCTGAGTAGCTAGGATTACAGGTATGAGCCCTTGGCACCTGGCTAAAACAAGTTGCAGTGTGAAGACTAAAGATCATTGTTGGGTACTGGTACCAGTATGTTCGACTTCCTGAGATTCCTCCAAAGTAACTGCTGGCTCTGGAGAATTCACTGGTAGCATGAGGAAAATCTAAAAGAGAGAGAGAATACTCAAAGATCCCTGACTTCCCTTAGCCATAACTAAAATAGTAACCAAAACACCAGCAACTTTTAGAGTGTGTTTATTCAAAGCTGGCCACCTATGGCTCATGCCCATAATCCTAGCTACTCAGGAGGCTGAGATCTGAGGATAAAGGTTTGAAGCCAGCCTGGGTAGGAAAGTCTGCTTGACTCTTATCTCTAATTAACCAGAAAAGGCCAAATGTGGAGCTGTGGCTCAATTGGTTGACTTCTAGCCTTGAGCAAAAAAGCTCAGGGACAGCACCCAAGCTCTGAGTTTAAGCCCAGGGCAGGCAAAGAAAGGGAAAACAAAGCGATTGGAGGGGGGAAAGAGAGTTGGTAATGATTGAGATCAAGCAGTGCAGGTGTAAGTCTTCAGTGGCCACAAATACTGCAAAACTATGAAAACATTTGGACATAAGTTAACATACAAAATTCCAAGATAATAAATTCTTTCCAAGTTTGTTCCAAAGTATCAACTAAGACACACTATAAAGGAATACTACTCACATTTTATTCAAGGCCCTAAATAGAACAGCTAGTAAAACTATAGAAGTTACTTTTTCTGGCTAAAATTACAAATACATGCAAAAGAAAATAGATGTGATTTGAAAAGGATAAAACAGAGCCCAACCTGGAGCAGGGAGGCAACTAACTGGAGGCAGATCTCTGCTGCTTGAGGACAGCAGTGGATGAAGCACCAGCCATTTACAATGCAAGGCCTGAACAGGATGAGATGATTTTTATTCCTCCTAATTAAAATCAGAGCCTTTACACAGGCTTGTTTCCAATTCCCAACACTGTCTTACTGGACAAATGCTACAGGCACTGGTGAATTACCCCTGTAATCTTACTTACTCAGAAGGCTGAGATTTAAGAATCACAGGTCAAAGCCAGCCCAAGTAGGAAAGTTAGGAAAGTCTGTGAGACTCTTATCTCCAACTAACCAGCAAAGCTAGAAGTGGAGTTGTGGCTCAAGTGGTACAGGGCCAGCCTTGGGCAAAAAAAAAAAAAGCCAAGCAAGAGTGTGAATCCCTGAGTTCAAGTTCCAGTACCAGAATAAACAAATGGACAAATAAATAGATAAATAAAATAAATAAATAACTGCTGTTCTTATGTCTTAAACTCTCTCAACATCATTATACTATATCCATCAGTTCTCTTAAATAGTTAATATCTTTGCTTAAATTGATTTGGTAATCTCAGCCTGACTATCAAGATCATTGACATACAATGTACTCACATTAAAATAATTGCAATGATAATAATATGCAGTAGTAGAAGTTATGTAGCTTGTCTCAATTTTCTATTGAGGGTTCCAGCAGCAGAGCACCAGCCTAGGAAGAACAAAGCCCAGAGTTCAAATCCCAGTGCCACCAAAAAATATTGTGCATGCGCATGTGCACATTGTGTGTGTGTGTGTGTGTGTGTGTGTGTGCGCACACACATGCTCACACCCGCGCCAGTCCTAGGTCTTGAACTCAGGGCCTGAATTTTTCCTTTAGCTTTTAGTATCAAGGTTGGTACTCTACCACTTGAGCCACAGCACCACTTCTAACTTTGTGCTGCTTAATTGGAGATGAGAGTCTCATCTCCAATTAAGCAGCACAAAGCTAGAAGTGGAGTTATGGCTCAAGTGGCACAGGGCTATCTTCCTTTTTAGAACAGTTTTAACATGGTCTCAGTGTTGGAACTCAGAATCTTGAGCTTCCTAGACAGATACTCTACCACTTGAGCCCTCCCCAGACCTTCCCTTTAAAATTATTCAATGAGAGTCTCACAATTTTGTCCAGGGTAAGCCTCAGCCTGTGATCCTCCTTCCTGTGGCCTCCTGCTATACAGGCTATGCTATGGACTTTGTTGTCTTTAGCAGTGATTACAGCCTGATAAAATTGACGTTCTTTTTCCCAAGCTATGGCTTTGTGAGAACAAATTCAATGGTAAAGTTTGGTAATCAGGAAGACAAACCAGCTTTCTCTTGCCATGCCAAGTACTGGCTTCCAGGGCAGATACCCTTGGTTTCTGGGTATTCTCCACCACAGGTCATGATCGTGAGGATTGTATTGCTGTGAATCACTTGACCTTTCTTCTTTGCTAATGTGAGACTTAAAATACCATACCACAAAACATTCCAGAAAAATCCAAGATTTTCCAGCCTTTTCATTTTATATCTTAATGAGAATTTTTTTCTTTCCCTCTCTTTTTTCCCCCACTTCTTTTGGCTTGTGAAGACTTCGGCTTGTAGCTCAAGATTGTATAGAGTTTTTGAGTTTTATTTGTTTATTGTAGCGCAACTTAAATTTCTCCACCACTTGGGAGAGGTGCTGGAGAAATTAATGTTAGTATTACTGCATGAACGAAAATGACATCTATCAAAAGATGTTCCAAATGCAGTTCAGCTAGAGAGGCTGGAGCCACACGGGCCTTGGCTCTCAGCCGCTGGGCCTCCGGCTGGCCAGGTCAGGCAAGGGTGTCAGAGGTGCCTTCCAGGACTGTTTGACTCATTTCTCTTCTTGCTGCAGCCTTCCTTGGACAGACACCTCATTTATTTCCAACTGAGATCTTTTGGCCCAGAAATCACAGCTGCCATGTTCTCTTGAGAAATAGGTGTTTGGCTCAATATCTGCCAAACTTGGCTCTGGCCTGGAATGTTCTCATAGGCCAGCCCTGGGAGATGGGCCAGGCCGGGTCAGGGGACCCACACAGGCATTCTGATGGAAATGCACTGAGCTATTCACCCATTCCCTGGGGCAAAGGAATACCGGAACTTGGTAGCAAGAATTTAAGAGGGGTAGAATTTGAGTTTAGCCACTCTGGATGCAATTGTAGTAACCCCAACCTTAGAGCCTCAATTACTTGTATGCCTAGATCTCACCCTCCAACCTGGCTCTCTGAAAGTCTCACCCTACCTCAGACAGAAAGACAGATTTGTTCTTATTTCTTTTAGGGGTTTAGTACTAGGATTCAAACTCACAGCCTCGTTCTTGCTATGTAGACACTCTACTACTTGAGTCAAGTCTCATAGCTCTTACTACCTTAGCTTGTTTCTCAGATAAGATCTCATAATTCTGTCTGGGCTAGCCTCAGATTGGGATCTGTCTGGGCTAGCCTCAGAGTGGGATACTCCTACCTATGACCTCTCAGGTTAGCCTCAACTCACAATCCTTCCATCTCAGCTTTCCACGTGCTTAATTTCATTATGTTTTACTGAACACCTAGAGATGCCTTCAATTGAGCAATTGGGAGACAATAATAAAAGTATATTCAGAATCTGAAAATAATTACCTCAGTGTGTCTGCATTAGTCCATTGCAATGTGAAAGAAAATGTCCCAAACACAGGATAAATAATGCTAATGAAGTGGGGATGCTGGATGTAACGGGCACCATCTTGGTCATGTGGTGGATGGGGAATTAGGTTTAACGGACGCCATCTTGTCTAAATAGTGAAGGAAGGGGAAATCCTACCTCCCAGGTGATAGGCCAGCCTGAATTCCTAGAGGTGGGGTAGGGACTTGGAGGATAGGTTACTGGACCTGTCAGCCCTGTGCCTTGAATATGGGAGACTGTCAAGTTTCCTGTGACCCAGCCCCCTGACCCTGACACTATTTAGGCCCAGACCAGTTCAGGTGCGATTACCCCATGCCTCCTGTTTCCTGGGTCTCCTGCTTGCTGGATCTCTCCATCACCATGGCTTCCCACTTCAGCTCCCATTGATGCTGATCTGGTTTGCTGGTATTGTTTTTCTGCTCTTCTTTCCTTTTCTGCTCTCATGGCTCAATTTTCTGACACTGTTAAGTGTAGTTCAGAGCTGCTGGTCTTTGAGACAGTAGTCTGCCTGCAGTTGCCAGCTTTCCAATAAAGACTCCTGATTTTTTCTCTCAAAATGTGGCTTCTGTTTCTCACCAACTGAGATTTCACAAAACACCACCAGCGAGGTTAGTAATAAACAACAGGAGTTTATTTCTCACATTTTCTGGAGGTTCGTGAAGCCATCATTCCCTCAGGACTCTCCGGTCTCTCATTCAGAGAAGCAGTCTATATAACCAAATTTAGTGTGAGACTGGATTTTCAACAAGTTGCCAATGTGTTAATTTATGGAAATGGATATTCTTTGATGTCAGGCTGGAGGCATGACTCAGGTGATAGAGCACATGTCTAGCAAGTACATGGCCCTAAGTTCAAATCCCACTACTGCCAAAAATAATAGCAAATAGAAAATGAACAGCATTATGATTACTAATACATATCAAAATACAAAAATAATTTTGAGTAGAATTCAATATAGAGCTCAACGAGGTGGTAGCCTTCCAGGTGAGCCTAATAACTACAGCTTTCTGCAGTGAGCGCCTGCGGTGCTCAAGGGCATTTTTGTTTTATAACAGACCTACAGTTTAATGAATACCAACCAAGTGTATTGTAAGCACATATAGACATGCCATGGCCTACTCACATACAATCTGGTTTACTCTAATGAAGTTTTTCAAAATGAAAGAAAGAGCTGGGCATGAGTGGATCCCACGGGTAATCCTAACTAATCAGGAAGCTGAGATCTGAGGATCATAGTTCAAAGCCAGTCTGGGCAGGAAAGTCTGTTAGACTCTTATCTCCAGTTAACTACCAAAAAAGCCAAGAGTGGAGCTGTGGCTCAAGTAGTAGAGTTGTAGCCTTGAGGAAAAATAATCAACAACAACAACAAAAAAACAACCATTTAGGGATAATGCCCAGGCCTTGAGTTCAAATACCAGGACCAGCATAAATAGAAAGGGCGGGGGAGAGGAAGGAAGGGAGAAAAAGAGGGAGGGAGGGAAGGAAGGAAGAGAGAAAGAGAGAGAGAGAAAGAAAGAAAGTTTTGAAAGTTACCCTATTGAGAAGAGATGACTTTGACCTAGGATTTGAGCCTATGATAGTTTAAAGCAATAGGAATCAGAAGACACATGCTCCATACTTTTTGAAGTGAGGGCATTCTAAAACATTCCATCCTGTATCCCTAAGCCGGTGTGAAAGATACCTGCCTCATCAAGTCTGTCTGCCTAACCTGGCTTCAAACCACTCCAGCCTTGTGGAGCAGTCGCCAAATTCACTGCTTTCAAGGTCTCATCAAGGTGTATTACTCAGGACATCCCAACCAGGAAGCAGACACACCAGGAACATTATAGTCTGTGTCAACCCCTTGCATATGCCTAGGACACTGCAGAGCAATAATGAGCCATTTCCCCCTTTGCCTTATCTGATTTCTTCATCTGGGTTCTGGGATCTCGTGAGCTGATGGTTGTTTATGCTTCTAAGATGAGTTAAGCTGCTTATTGATTCAGCAGTAGCCAGTGGGGATAAAGTGTCCAGGATAAGTTTGGTATCAACTTACTCTTGCTTGTTTTTGTTAATTCTCCAGATAGGGTCTGCTCAGGACCCCAGCAGCAAATTTGTATTGCTTCTGCAGCTTTTGTTTCCGGTTTTATTTGTTGTCGTTGTCTTTTTATTTTTCTGCTGGTACTGTGGCTTGAACCCAGGGCCTCTGGTTCTCATTCAGCACCCAAGGCTGGTGCTCTACCACAAGCCACCCTCTACTTCTGGGGTTTTTGCTGGTTAACTATAAACAAGAGTCTTTCAGTTTTGACTGACCAGGATGGCTTTGAACTGAAACTCTCTGATCTCGGCCTTATGCGTAGACAGGATTTATTTTTATTATTTTAATACAAAATCTTGCTATATAGTCTAAAATAGCCTCAAATCCATGGTCCTCTTGCCTCAGCCTCTCAAATGCTGAGATTACAGTGTGTACCATCATGATTATTTTTGTTCTTGTGAGATGTCCTGTCAGATCACATGGCTTTGAATTCTGCCTTTCCAAAACTCTCTAGTCAAATTTATAAATAATCTCCTAATTTGCTCCCAAAGATCACAAAAAAAATCTGGTTATATGTGTGGTGTTAATATAAACTAAAAATGTACAATACTTTGTTCAATTAAACTCTCGGCAAGCCTGAAAAATTAAAAGGAGACAGAAGGTAGAGGAACTAATAAAACTCAGCCTTGAAATAAAATTTCAACTCAAAGGACAATTCACTATTACTTATGAAAGCCAACAATGATGAGTGTATAAGCAATCCATCCAATCAATGACTTACAAAAGATTTCAGTCCCACAATATCTCATGCATTTTGTACAGAAAGCAATGTCCCCAAACTCAATTCTTAAAAACATGCTCTGTTTCAGTTCCACTGTATTACCAAGAAAGTGAAGTGGATCTTGTCAGAAATACAATTTTGAGCATGGCACTAATGACTTACTCCTGTAATGCTACTCAGGAGGCTGAGATCTGAGGATTGAGGATCAAAGGCAGCCCAGGCAGGAAAGCCTATGAGATCCTTATCTCCAGTTAACCACCAAAAAGCAAGAAGTAGAGGTGTGCTTAACTGGCAAAGTACTATCCTTGAATGAAAAAGCTCAGAGACCTGAGTTCAAGCCCCAGTAATTAGCACAAGAAAGAGACAGAGACAGTCAGAGATAGAGAATTTGCTCTTTTTGTGTGTACCAGTAATGGGGGCTTGAACTTAGGGCCTCATGCTCTTCCTATTTTTCTGTTCAAGACAGGTGCTCTACAACTTGAGCTCCACTTCCAGCTTTTTGCTGGTTACCTTGTAGATAAGAGCCTTTCAGATTTATCTGCGTTGGCTGGCTTTGAAGTTTTATCCTAGAGCCCAGTTTCTCAAGTAGCTAGAATTGCAAGTGTGAGCCACCAGTACCCAGCTAAAATAAAATTACCTCTTGATCGCCCGTTAGCAGTTATGGTCTCTCTGATGGTCCTTTTTTTATTTGCTCTGTCCCTCAGTTTATGTTTAGTTCTAGCATCCCAGGTCTGGTGAATAAACATCTTGCAAGGAATATGGAACTTTCTCTGCAGCTGTTGGAACTTCTCAGATACCAAGACAACTCTACCTGTAAGGGACCCCTCAGCTCTGTCCCCTCTTCCTGAATGTAACCTAGGACCCACCTAGAACTGCCTTCCAACACAACAAAGATAAAACTTTTCTCTAGTGCGTCTATCTTGTCTGCTTATATCCTGTAATGCCAAGAAACCAGAATCCCATTGGTGGATTTCTGTTCTTGAGAGCCAGTAACAGTATCAATATTTAAAATTATTATTTCCAGCTGGGTGCCAGTGAGTCGTGCCTGTAATCTAGCTATTCAGGAAGCTGAAATTTGAGGATCAAGGTTCAAAACCAGCCTGGATAGAAAAATTAGTGAGACTCTTATTCCCAATTAACTACCAGAAAAAATGGAAGTAGAGCTGTGACTCCAAGTGATAGAGTGCTAGCCTTGAGCAGAAGAGTTCGAGGATAGCGGCCAAGCCCTGAATTCAAGTCCCATGACTAAATAAATAAATAATATTTCCTAAAGAAGAAAATTTTGGGGAGCAGTCTAAAAAAATCATATACATTAGGCCATAGTCTTACATGACTGCTTTATGGCAGTCTCTGTTAGAAGCATTTGTTCTTTCTCCTGGCCACTTCTTATCCTGCTAATGCCTCATAAAATTTGGACAGGAAACAAATATCTCCCACCGCAGAAAAGTAGAAGATGGGTAAATCGTATTTTGGCAACTTTGCCCTGGTACCATGAGTCTCTTACTGAAGTCCCTCCTGGACAACAAATGGCAGTTACAATTACAGTGAATGAGACATTTTCCAAAACAGACTTGAAACTAGGCATCAGTGTGCCTGTAGGAAGTATAAAAAATGAAATTATCCAGAAAGCAAGTTATATCATTAGTGAATTGCAGAATGCACAATAAATTCTGTGCATTGGAAAACTTCAGTGGAGGTTTCTGTTTTTTAAAAAGTCCTGGAACATTAGAATTCCTGTATAGTAAGTAGCTGGACACTGGTGGTTCACGCCTGTAATCCTAGCTACTCAGGAGGCTGAGATCTGAGGATCGCAGTTCAAAGATAACCCAGGCAGGAAAGTCTATGAGACTCTTATCTCCAATTAACTACCAAATAAGCCTGAAAGTGGCCCTGTGGCTCAAGTGGGGGACAGCACCCAGGTCCTGAATTCAAGCCCCAGGACTGGCAAAAAAAAAAAATCCTCAGCAATACCATATACCAGTCCAACCTTCTGCAGACAGCAGAACCTAAAGCTACAATCTCTGTGTGAGGCGCCTTTCTCCACCCTCTCCAGCCAGACTCATTTGAAGCAAGATGAAATCTCCTAGGAGATTGTCTTAGGGGCAAAGAAAACTTTTCAAAGTCTTTTTCCATCATCTGACTCACCTGAGACCCCTGCTTGGGCTGCCTGGAGGGAAAGGGAGAAGAAGGAAAGTTTTTCTCTCCAAGGATAAGTAAGGACTCCTGTTGACTTCGCTCCCAATCACTCCTGGAAGCCATCATCATGAATGATGCTTACAAATGTCCATTCCACTAGGAATGAAGATGGGCACTGGTGGCTCATACCTGTGACCATAGCTACTCAAAAGGCTGAAATCTGAGGATTGTGGTTCAAAACCATCACAGGCAGGGGAGTCCATGAAACTTATATCTTTGGTTAATCTGTAAAAAGCCAGAAGTAGAGGTGAAGCTCAAGTGGTAGAGTGCCTGCCTTGAGTAAAAAACTAAGGGAAAGCACCCAGGTCCTGAGTTCAAGCCTCAGGACTGGGACACATAGGAAGGAAAAAAGGAAAGAAGGAAGGAAGGAAAGAAGGAAGGAAGGAAGGAAGGAAGGAAGGAAGGAAGGAAGGAAGGAAGGAGAAAGAAACAAAGAAAGAAAGAAAAAGAGGTCTGGGAAGGTGGCTCAGTGGTAGAGCGCTTGCCTTGCATGCTCGAGACCCTTAGTTCGATTCCTCAGTACCACATAAGCAAAAAGAAAAAAGCCGGAAGTGGTACTGTGGCTCAATAGAGCACTAGCCTTGAGCTGAAGAGCTGAGGGACAGCGCCCAGGCCCAGAGTTCAGGCTCCATGACCAGACCCCCCCAAAAAAGAAAGAAAGAAAGAAAGAAAGGAAGGAAGGAGGAAAAAGAAAGAAAGAGGAAAAGGGAGGGAGGGAGGGAGGGAGGGAGGGAAGAAAACATAGATCAGGCTATTTCCCTCTATCTTCCCACTAACCTCTTACCATAACACACACAAACATACATACACCCCATCCCATGAGCATGAATGCACCCATATATAAACACATGCATACAAATACAAATGCAATCACATACATACACACATTTGGAGACAGAGAGATTAAACATAGCCTTGGGTGGGTTGGTTATGTTCTCCTGTTGTAGAATATATTGCTTGGGAAACTGGCAAGGTCTTATTAAATATAAAGCTGTCTGAGCACAAGAAAATAAAAGGTCTTTATTAGGAAGCATCCAATCTGAATGTGATAACATGAACTTGCAGCTGGCTTTTCTCAGGAAGCTTCTTATCCTAGAGGATATAAAAGATGAAGGAATGAGGACTTACTTTGCTAGGAATCAGTGAGTGACTTTCCTGTAATCCTAGCTACTCAGGAGGCTGAGATCTGAGGACTGCTGTTTGAAGCCAGCACAAGCAGGAAAGTCCATGAGACTCATCTACAATTAACCACCAAAAAGTCAGACGTGGAGCTATGGATCAAGTGGTAGAGCACTACTAGCCTTGAGAAAAAAATTAGGGACAGCACCCAGGCCCTAAGATCAAACACTAGAACTTGCAGCCATACACCCATACCCACACCGTGCCCCACACACCCCATTTAAATTTAACACAAAGACAAAACCTCAAAGCCATAGAAATGTACAAGGCCTGAAAATTGTCAAGTTCCTTGTTCTTTATTTCCACAATCAAATCTAGAGTCTTCATTCCAGCTACTTGCCCACCTCCAGTAGACCCTACTGCATTCCAGGATTGGTTTCTCCAGTTACTCTGAGCCTTCCTACCTTCCTGCTTCAGCTCCGAATAACTGGAGATAAGTGTTTTGAGTTTTCTCATTGGACTTAGGAGAGGGTCTGATGCTGGCCAGAGAAATAAGAATTCCAGTTTAATTTTTTTTTAAATCTTTACAAGTTGTACAAAATGGCTTCAATTCAATAGGTCAGATTATGAGCACAATACATCTTCCATCATTTCAATTCAATATGTCAGATTATGAGTACATCTTCCATCATTTGCCTCCAGCTGCCCCAGCCCCACCCGATTCCTCACATCCCCAGTTCCATTGCCACATATGTACTCTGAATATGATGACTCTATTTACTCACCCTCCTTCCCATGCATCTTCCCTCTTACCCTTAATCTCCATCACCCTCAGACAAGACACACTTTAGCTTCCTGGTGTTCATTTTGTTAGACTATAAGTTAGTTGTTCAAAGAGCTTACACCACTGGAATCTCCCATGTATACTGTATGTTAGTCAGTACGTTTGTATATAAATGCATATGAATTTCAATTTGTAATTATCACCAGACATAAACAATTGATCAACTGGATGGACACTGATAGAATCACTAAGTCCCAGCTTGGTATTGACAGGAGTCAGAATTGTTCTGGAACTTTCTTTTTAGCCTACCATGGCCCTGTGCGAGAAATTCTTCTGATTGCTTTGGAGAAAGCCTCTCCTTCTACCTACAAGAGTGAACAACCTCTTCCTCTGAGAACCCATCTGACAAGAGAGTACAGAACTTATATACCTGTGTGTGAGTGTGTGCATGCCTGCATGTCGGTACTAGGGCTTGAACTCAGGACCCTCCACTATTGCTTGTCTTTGTTGCCCCCAAATGGCACTACACCACTTGAGTCACACCTTCACTTCTGGCTTTTATTTGCTGGTCCTGGGGCTTGAATTCGGGATTTGGGTGCTGTTCCTGCGCCTTTTGCTTAACACTAGTGCCCTACCACTTGAGCCACGGCTCCACTTGTACCTTTTTCTGAGTAGTTTTTTTTTTTTAAGACAACAGTCTCACAGACTTTTCTAGGCTGGCTTCAAACCACAATCCTCAGATCTCAGCCTCCTAAGTAGCTAGGATTACAGGCAGGAGCGACCAGCGACCAGCTTCACTTCTGACTTTTTGCTTGAGAGTCTCATGAACTTGTCTACTTGGGCTGACTTCGAATGCAATCCTCAGAGTAGCTAAGGTCCTCCTGAGTAGCTAAGATTACAGGTGTGAGCTAGGAGGGCCCAGAGCAGCTTGCTGGACTTCAAGGCCCAACAGAACATGGTGATTGGCACAGAGGAGTAATCCCTTAGTTTATCTGGGCCTGGACACTGTAGCTAGACAGATATATGGACATTTTGTTTATTTGTCTTCACTGTATTAGTAATCATTGTATATTAGAGCCAAAAAATACATCACCGTGTAACCTCATAAATAAGACCATAATTGTCAGAACATGTTCAGTAAAGATATTTCTGCAGCATTTCAGAAACAGATAAGAACACTTCCAATTAGGACATAAATCTTGAAAAATTCAATCTGTACCCAAGTGTAATTGGAAATAATAATTATACCCAAAAAGTCAAAGTTCCTCTCATTAAACACAAACTACAAGCTCCTTTTGGCTTAAAATGTTAAAGAGATGAAAAAAATCACTAAGAGCAAATGTGAAATGAAATTGACAAACATTTAACTGTGGAGAAAAAAATGGATGAAATACAAAAACCCAAAACTGGAGGAGGTGGGAAGAACATGGAAACATTACTCCTAACCTTACAGAAGAACAAAAATGATAAGAGACTATATACAGAAGTATATATCAACAAATTATATGCCTTAGATGAAATCGGACATTACTAGAACTATAATTATCAAAAATGCTCAATAAAGTTGCTGAGCACCAGTGGCTCACACCTATAATTCTAGCTACTCAGGAGGCTAAGGATCACAGTTCAAAGCTAACCTGGGCAGGCATGTCCTTGAGACTCATCTCTGACTTATCAGCAAAAGGCCAGAAGTAGATCTGTGACTCAAGTGGTAGACCACTGGCCTTGAGCAAAATAAAAGCTCAGGGACAGTGCCCAGCCCTAAGATCAAGCCTCAGGATTGTCACAAGAAAAAACATATATTAAAAAATAAATTGAGCCCCATGATCAACAAAAAAAAAGAGAAATTGAATAGATGGATAATAATTGCAAGAGTAACTCAATCAGAAAACCTCTGTGACAAAGAAAAATACAGGGCCAGATGGCTTAACTGGTGACTCCTACTTTAAATTTAATGAAGAATTAGTTCTTCCCAAGCTATTCCATGAAACTGAAGAGTAACAAGCAGTTCTAATCCATTCTATGAGTTAAACAATATCCTGGAACTAAAATCAAGCAAAGATACAACAACAAAAGAAAATTACTGACCAGTATTTTTATGAACACACATGCAAAAATCCTTCAACAAAATACTAGCAAGCCAAATGCAAGAGCATGAAAAGTTATATAGCATGACCGAATGAGATTTATCTCAGAGTGCAAAGTTAACATATACATATTAAAAAATCAATGCAATTCACTACACTAATGAGTAATAACATACAAAACACAACATGATAATCCTAATTAACATAAAAGAGGCATTTGACAAAATTCATTACCTTTCATAATAAGTGTTCATTAAAAACTCAGAAAATGGTGGCTCACGCCTGTATCCTAGCTACTCTGGGGTGGGGGTGCTTGGGGGGGGTGTAGTGTTGAGACCTGAAGGTTCTCATTTTAAAGCCAGTTTAAGCAGAAACTTCCTAAGACTCTACATATCTTCAATTGACCAGCAAAGCTGGACTAGAGGTGTGGCCCAAGTGATAGAGCACCAACTATGAGCAAGAAAATCTTGAGACTCTGAATCAAGGCTTTAATTTCAAGCCATCATACACATACTCACACACACACACACACACACACACACACACATAAAATTAGGCATTTAGGGAACTTCTGTGAAACAAAGGCAAAGACACCTCTGAAAACTCTCAGCTGACATCACACCCAATGGTAAAAGAGTGAAAACTTTACCTCTAAGGTCAAAACAAGAAAGTTTGATTTACTAATGTTTTGCCACAATGCGATGGAAGTTTGAGCTGCTTGCTCATTAGAAAATAAAAATTTGTAAGGGAGAATTGACACTTGAAGATGCATATACAAAATACCGAAAACCTCAAAGTATCCATGAAACCTTACCAAACATAGTACACCAGTTCAGGGAAATTTTTATTATAAAAGTCACCATTCTTAGCTGGGCTAAACCAACCTTAAAGGTAGTAAGGCTCAATAAAATATTGAATATAAAAGTAGTTGGACAGAAAAATGGCAGAAAGAATATGAGCTTTTGAAAAAGTCAGGTGCCAGTGACTCACACCACAATCCTAGCTGCTCAGTAGGCTGAGATCTGAGGAACACAATTCAAAGCCAACCCAGACAAGAAAATCTGTGAGACCTTTATATCCAATAAACAACAACAACAAAAAGCTTGAAGTAGAGCTGTGGCTCAAGTCACAGAGCACTAGCCTTAAGCAAAAGAGCTCAGAGACAGATTTTTCCATAAGAGGAATATATGAATTGTGTGTGTGTGTGTGTGTGTGTGTGTATGTGTGTGTGTGTATGTGTGTGCACCAGACTTAGTATTTGAACTTGGAGTCTCTGTGCTGTCCCTGAACTATTTTGCTCAAGGCTAGCAGTCTATGACTTGAGCCACAGCTCTGATTCAGGCTTTTTTCTGGTTAGTTGGTGATAAAAGTCTCACAGACTTTCCTGCTTGTGTTGGTCCTGAACCTCAACCCTCAGATCTGAACCTCCTGAGTCCTAAGATTACAAGTGTGAGCTACTAATGCACAGCTCAATGAATTTTATGATCATAATTTAAAATCTTCTCACAAGAGGAAGAAAGAATTATTTGAAGATTATCCATTATTTAACAAAGAGTTAAGTTATGAGTATATTTTGAACATTATAAAATGCATGTCATATACACAAAAAATGGAATCTGGAATTAACTTTATTTTCTTAAAATACTAACAAAGTAATTGATTGATAAGACCCCAGGGAGCACCAAATTCCAGTCTCTTCTTGCAGCTCAATTGTCTTTCTGTTTACAACCCAAGGCATGCACGAACTGATTTCACTTCTTTAAATCAGAGCTGTAGGACCAATTAGGAAACCTCAGCCTGTCATTGCCCAAACCCTCCCTTCTCAAAATAGATACATCACATTCCTCAACCAAAAAATATATATGGGAAGAAAGAAAAATACCTCTTAATAGCCAACAGCAGAATGTTTCCCAGAGATTGTATACATTTTAGCCAATGTATTTAATGGTGAAAACAAGAGCCTCTGGTTATTTATTGATTTATTCCACAAATTTCGTTGTACTGGAAACTGAGCAAGACCCTGATTATGGAGCAGAAAATAAGAGTAATAAATAAATCCTGATTCCAATGAATCTCAGTCTACAGCAGAGACCAGTGTAAATCAGAGAAACAACCACCATCTCCTGTTTTGGGGAACCCTGTGGGCTCCCAGGACTGCTCAAGCTCAATATGGCTCCAGGTAGAGATTGAACTGGTTGTTCTATGCACTGATAGGCTCTTTGCAATCCAAATCAATCACCCAAGGGACACAGGAAAGGGGCAGGGTCTCCGGGTTCTCTGGGGGTGTGTGGCCTCGGGGGCGGGGCCTGGGGTTTGGGGCCCTCTACAAGGGCACCTGGGTGAATGAAGTGACAACCACTGGAAGTTTCCTAGGGCTCAGATTTCTTCCATATTATAAATAACCGGGAGTAATCCTGGCTTCCTGCCTTTAGCAAGGCCACCTTTACGCATGGCCCACAGGTAGTAGGGCTTTGGGGAAGGAGGGTAGCAGAATATGGTTCAAGGAGCCAATGCAATATGGGAAACAAGAAAAAGGAGGGCTGAGCTCTCACCAGTACAAAATAAATTGATGTCAGGAGACAACAGAGGAAGAGGAGCAGGGCAGGGTTGTTTTACTTAGGGGTGATGGGTGGGGTTTGGTAGTTAGAATTTTCTGCTTGGCTCTATGCAGTAGCTAAGGTCTGGGCTATGAGTTACATGTAGCACTCTAATAAGGAAAAGAATGGAACAGCAGTGAACCCACCGCCTGGTTAAAAAAAACGGGGGTGTTAGTACAGTTGTGCTGCTGCCTGACAAGGATCCATCCCCAGACTGGAACGCCAGGGAGCAAGGCCTGGCTGCACTGATTCTTTTTTTTTTGGGGGGGGGGGTCCGGTCATGGGGCCTGAACTCTGGGCCTGGGCGCTGTCCCTCAGCTCTTCAGCTCAAGGCTAGCACTCTACCACTTGAGCCACAGCGCCACATCCGGCTTTTTGCTTTCTGCTTATGTGGTGCTGAGGAATCGAACCCAGAGCCTCAGGCATGCAAGGCAAGCGCTCTACCACTGAGCCACCTTCCCAGCCCCTGCACTGATTCTTGACCTTGTCAAAAACACAAAAAACAAAAAGGAAAGCCTGGAGCTGGTGTCTCATGCCTGAAATCTTAGCTTCCCAGGAGGCTGAGAACTGAGGATCACAGTTGGAAGTCAGCCAGGAGATCCTGTGACACTCTTATCTTTGATAAACTACCCCCCAAAATCTAGAAGTAGATCCTGTGGCTCAAGTGTTAGAGCTATTGATGAGCAAAAGAACCTCAGACAGTGCCCAGGCCCTGAGTTCAAACCCCAGGACCAGTGTGTGCTCACACACACTTGCACACACACACACACACACACACACAAACCATGAGATTCAAGAGGCTGCTTGGAGGTGACACCATATTCTTTTGGATTAAATTTGGGTTTTGTTTTGCTTTTTAGTACCAGGGTTTGAACTCAGGGACTTGTGCTTGCTAAGCACCTGAGCCACTCAGCATTCCCTTTTTACATTGGTTTAGGTCTCACTTTTATGCTCAGGTTGGCCTGAACTGTTCTTTTTGTCACTAAGATTACAGGCAGGCACCTGACACTGCTCAGCCATTGCACTTGTCCTGTGCTGGTGATATCAGGCACATCCCCCCCCTCACCCACTCACCCCCCCACCCCTACCATTGTCTTGAGAATTTTTATGCCTTAGCTGGCCTTGAACCCCAATCCTTCAATCTCTATGTCCAAAATGGGTACAATGACAGGAATGAGCCTCCATACTGGGCCTAAACTTGTCTTTTTCAGTTAGTATAAGGAAATGCACTCCAAGCAATAGACATTATAGCAGAGTGGACACCCAGTTCAGCACCAGTACTTCAACATCTCTGTGAAGTAGTTTGTACATCAGCATCACCTCAGACACACAAGTGCTGTATTGTCCTGACTCAAAACCATGGTTGTGACATCATCAGGCCCTAAGAACTTACAATTTCATGGGATCATTGTCCTATGTGCAGCCATAATGTGACACATGACCCTCAACAAGCTTTCTGAGATATCCAAATTAAATTATAGGTTGGATGAGGGAGGGAAGGAGGAGATAAGAGATTTATGTTCACTGACAGCCTAAAGCTAAGACAACAAAGAAAAAGAAGAACTTATTCCATATTCCTTTCTTCTTCTCTCCCTTCTCCTCCTCCTCTCTTCCTCTTCCTCCTTTTCCCTCTTCATCCTCCTCCTCTTCCTTCATTTTTTGGTGGTGTTACTGTGGCTTGAACTCAGAACCTCACACTCTTTCTTAGCTTTGGGAGATGGGGGTGGGGACTGGAGTCTTGGGCTTGAACTCAGGTCCTTGCTGTTCCTGAGTCTTTTGCTCAAGGTCAGCACTCTACCACTTGAACCACCACTCTAGTTCCAGCTTTTTGGTGGTTTATTGGAGATAAGAGTCTCACAGACTTCGATGGATGGGTGAACTTCCTTGGATCTCAGCCTCCTGAGTATCTAGGATTATAGGCATGAGCCACCAGCTCCCAGCTTTCTTGCTTAGCTTTTTCACACAAGGCTAGCACTGTACCACTTGAATTGCACTTCTACTTCTGGATGTTTGATGGTTAATTGGAGTTATGAGTCTTACAGACATTTCTGCCTGGGCTGGCTTGAAACCCCAATCCTCAGACCTCAGCCTCCTGAGTAGCTAGGATTACAGGCATAAGCCACCAGCCATTCTCGGTCACATTCCTTTCTTATGTGTTGATCTCTGCCTCAAGCTCTGCTTCCAGAGGGACTCAGCCACTGAAGGACTCTTTGCCAGTCTACGTTTCCTTGGTCAAGGTGAGGAATTTATGTTTATTCCTTCCACGTTTCATCAGGAAACTTCTTTGTTCTTAGATTCAGTGGACATGCTGCTGGAGCTTAGAAGTTCCTGGGACCAGGCCTATTATTTCTGGCTAGCATTCACAACAGCTTAATAAGCTCATATATTTCAGAGATCTCCAGGTCCCAAGATTTTGACTACATACTGTACTTGAGAAGTCACACTGGGACAATTGCGTTCTTTTTCCCACCAGATGTAGCACTGTTTTGACTTGTATATTAGTCATTCGGTCATTTTTCATATAGCTTTGCTACCTATGCATGGATCTCTAAATAATGTATTATCTGGTTGTAAAACCTAAATAGCAGCTTCTAGCCAACTGGTTAAGGGCACTTGGCCTCCAGGAGCTGAAGTTGAGAGAGAGAACGAGAGAGAGAAAAAGAGACAGAGACAGACAGACAGCTAGAGACAGAGAGATAGAGACAGAGAGAAATTTCTGCCTTCTCTTCTGCATTCGGCGGAGGCCTTCTGGATCTGACACAGGCTTTGGCTGTGGCCTGAGTCATTAGGCCTGTTAGGGCTTCTAGCTGCCTTGTCCTGGATCACGATGGCCTATCTTAGTTCTGAGGTATGATTGAAAGCAGAACCACATCTGTTGTGGGCTCAGGTGGCTCCAGGCACAGGCTTGGAGGGGACAGACACAGGCATGGGGGGAATAGGGGCCCCATCAGAACCAGTTCCTGGCCAGGCTTTAGGCTGCTTACCTGTGGTCCTGGCCTTGGATTAAGAGCTGTGTGCCTCGTACCTGTGCATTGCATCTGTGATCCTAGCTAATCAGGAGGCTGAGATTTGGAATCAAGGTTCAAAGCTAGCCAAGGCAAAAACTATAAGACTCTGACCTCCAATTTACCTACCAGAAAGCTGGAAGTGACACTGTGGCTCAAGTAGTACAGCATCAGCCTTGAGCAAAAAAAGCCAAGAGCATGAGGCCTTGAGTCAAGCCTCAGTACCAACACATACACAAGATTAAAGAGCCATGTATTTCCATGGCTGCCCATGAAAAGCAGTGAGATTAGGGGGTTCCAGACAATAACTCCAAACTGTCCACACTTCCTCTACAGGAAAGTGGAGCTGGCCTTTAATCTAGGCTCGGGTTACTGCTGGCTGAGAGTATAAGCAGGATGCAATAAGGAGACAATTTAGATCTTGGAGAAAATGAGCTTTCTGAAACAAAGCAGCCCAGCAAGAGCTGTGAGGCAGACTCACCAACGTCCAGATGCAGCAGCCTCAGAGCAAAGCCCATCTCCAATCACTACTGTATCCCAGGCTCTCAACCCGGGGGACAAAGACGAGAGATGCGCTGTTCTCAGCATGACTGCAGTCGAGAGAATAGGCGAGGCCCCATGGGCACGCAAGGCATAGCTCAGCATTGAAGTCCACATGACCACCTCCAGCAGGAGCTGCAAACAGGCTGTGGTCATCATAGAACTAATACTGGAAAACTCCAACACCTGGGTCAGGTCCCTCATCTCTATGATCCCAAAGAATGAGTCCACGAACACAGTGGGAGGGGGGACAGCATAAAAGGGCAAACATTTATTGAAGAAAAAGATAAGCAGAGTTCCTGCTAGAAAGGAGGCATCCTCAAGGGAGGGTATTGCCTAGGGGTATGGCTGTAGAAGAAAGCATGATCATTGGACAGCCTAGGGACTATATTGGTCCCCAGACCCAATCAGAGGCTCTACACAGCCTGCATGGACTCCCATGCATTTTTCAGCTCTTTTTTTTTTGTGGGGGGGTCCGGTCATGGGGCCTGAACTCTGGGCCTGGGCGCTGTTCCTCAGCTCTTCAGCTCAAGACTAGTGCTCTACCACTTGAGCCACAGCACCACTTCCGGCTTTTTTCTTTTTGCTTATGTGGTGCTGAGGAATCGAACCCAGGGCCTCAGGCATGCAAGGCAAGCGCTCTACCACTGAGCCACCTTCCCAGCCCATTTTTCAGCTCTTTTGACTGGGTGGACACACCATGCACACCTCTGGGGTCCAATTGGCCCACTGTTGAAGTGCAAATCTTCCATGGACAATGGGCCATGATGTAATAATGCCCAAGGACCTACATAAGTGACTGCTGGAGGCCATGGTGATGAGATGTTCAGGGGTCTGCACACGGAACTGCTCAGGGCCATGGGGAGGGGTGCACATCCTCTGTGGGAGGGGCCTTTGCCCTGATTGCTCAGCCAGGCTCTTTTTCTGCTCTCAGAATGTCCAGGCACCTTCATATAAGCAAGAAATTCTCTCTCCCCTTGCTTTCCAGCCCCCCAGAGCCCTCCTTGGAGGGATCCAAGAATCCGAGTCACACTTGGCCCTTGTTTCTGCTTCTCCCACTGTCACAATCATTAGCTTATGTGCTCCCTTCTACCATTTTCTGTGGCAGTGGTTTCAGCTCAGCTGATCCACATGCGTTTTCCTCATTCAGCTTCATAGCACAAGCCTCTCTGTTTGATTATCTTTTCTGTATGTCTCTTTGGGTCTAGAGTGAAATGTGACTTGAGGTTTTTTTTTAATTTTTCTCTGTAAGCAGTGTAATTATTGAAATATTTCGATTAATATGCCAACCTAAATTAAAAACACAATCAGAAAGTTTCTCCTAAGAATCCTGGTGTTTATTTGGGACTCAGTGAGCTTCACTATGCCAGAGTAAACCATGGTTGTGTTCCAAGAAGTTTAGACAAGACAAAGTTTTCAAAGAATAAAGGAGGGTGATTAGAACACACTTTTTGTGTGTGTATGCCAGTCCTGGGGCTTGAACTCAGAACCTAGGCATTGTCCCTGAGCTACATGCTCAAGGCTAGCACTCTGCTACTTGAGTTGCAGCTCTACTTCCAGCTTCTTGGTGGTCAGTTGGAGATAGGAGTCTCATGGTGTTTTCTGCCCAAGCTGGCTTTGAACTGGGATCCTCAGATCACTCGGCTTCTTGAGTAACTAGGATTACAAGTGTGAGCCACTAAGTACCAGGCTACAACACATGCTAATTCTTGGCCACAGTGATTGAAGGGACATGCTGAGGTTGACAGGACACAAGCTGGACGCCTTCTGTGGGAGGTTGCTGCAGCCACTGTGCAGAGTCCGTGGGGACAGACATTATTAAGACATTACACATTTCCTTCACAACCTCTAGGTTGTAATGTATTTATATACATATGTATGTGTGCATATATGCATGTGTGTATGCATTTACTGTTAGGGTTAGCCTAGGTATCTCCATTTTTATTCTGATAAATTCATAATAACAGCAATTTTATCATTGTTTTCTAGTTGTTAACATTTGCTCTTGGGTTCTTCCCCTCCTCACAACTTTTCTGCTTTTTCTGATTTTTGTTGTTATTCTTGCTTTTTGGTTGTGTTTGTTTGTTTGTTTGTTTGTTGTTGTTGTTATTGGTTATGGGGCTTGAACTCAGGGCCTGGGTACTGAATCTGCGCTTTTCTGCTTCATACCAGCACTCTACCACTTAAGCCATGGATCCACTTCAAGTGTTTAGGTGGTTAATTAGAGATAAGAGTCTCATGGACTTTCTTGGCCAGGCTGGCTTTGAACCATGATCCTCAGATCTTAGCCTCCTAAGTAACTAGGATTACAGGTGTGAGTCACCAGTGCCCAGCATTTTCTCTGGTTTTAATATTGTATTTAATATAATTCCACTTTATACCCACTCTTACCACACAGGTTATATTTCTACTTGTGTATGTGTATGTGTGCGTGCATGTGCACACACATGCATGCATACCTGTATGTATCAGTACTGGGACTGGAACTCAGGGCCTCCTGCTCTCCCTTGACTTTTTTGCTGAAGCCTAGCAGTCTACCACTTGAGCCCCAGCTCCACTTCCAGCTTTTTGGTGGTTAATTAGAGATAAGAGTCTCACAGACTTTGTGTAGGTTGGCTTCAAATGGCAATCCTCAGAGTTCAGCCTCTTGGGCAGCTTAGATTGCATTATCCACTGACAAAGGCCTCTGGCTCTCCTTTTACTATGGTGCTCATCATAGACTTTCCAATGGGAGGCTTTAGCTAATTAAGTCTTACCTTCAAATCACAGTGGAGGATACTGTGCTCCATGTTTAGTGATGATTTACAACTGTATTGGGTGTCTCCTTCCATGGTTTACATCACTGTCATGGCTTGGCCTTTGCAAGGGTTCTGGGTAGAAACTAAGTATTCCTGTAAAGTGACTTGATGATAGTTGTGTAATGTTGTAAATATGCTAAAAAAAAACCCATTCAATTGGAATTCAAAAGGTTGTTTTGTGTTCTTGATTATAATTCCATGAAACTGGTGTTAACAATTGTGTTATATGTCATACGATTCAATTTGTATGATCTTGTTAGATGACAGCTTTATGGAATGGAAATGAGTGGCTACCAGACGTGTGCGGGGGGGGGGGAGGCAGACGAGCCGGGCAGCAGGTGAGCACGGCTTTGAAGAGCAGCGAGGGTCCACAGAATTGGGCAGCATGGGACTGTGGGACAGAGTATGCATATTTTGTTTATATGATCAAAAACGGAATAGGCCCAGGGGAAAACAGAAAAATCTGAATAAGATCAGTAGACTGAACCAATATCAATAACCAATTATTATTCTGAATTTTGCTTGTGACTTCCATGGAGGGAACTTGTAGACAATACACAGAATCCAACTGTGGGAATCTATAAACAGAATTTTAGTAGCAGTAGGCACAAAATGTCAAGAATGCTGGTGGCTCAAACCTGTTAACCTAGCTATTCAGGAGGCTGAGATCGGAGGACTATGATTTGAAGCCAAGTGGGACAAAAAAAAAGTTGGAAACTTTTATTTCTGATTAACCAGCAGAAAGCAGAATTGGAGTGTGGCTCAAGTGGTAGAGTGCCAGTGTTAAGTGAAAAAGCCTAAGCAAGAATGTAAGGCTCTGAGTTTAAGGCTGAGTACTGGCATATGCACACATGCATGCACACACATACACACACACACACACACACACACACACACACACACACACAGAGGCATAAAGTAACCACAATAGCCTTCAAGGTGGATGTTTATGTATTTAATTTATGCAACTCATAGATAAATCCACTGTGCCACTTCTACAAAATAGAATCTTATTTAGCACTAGGCACATAATGACATGAAAGCAGAGCTTGGCAAGTTTGCATTCTGTAGGATTCCAACTAGCAGTGCTCTGCTGAGGTGAGACTATGTTGGCATATAGAACCCTGTGGTTCCTGGGACGGAAGAGGAGATGACCAGGAAGTGGGAGTTGCAGAGGACTTTGGGATGGCGGAACTGTTCTGAGCCATCCATTTCCTGATGACAGGTACATGTCACTGTGTGCTGTCACAACCCACAAGAACCAGATAACTAGAGGGAATAGGTTGGTGGGGAGAGAGGGGAGAATGATGAAAGGGAAAAGGGACATAGACCAAGATGCATCAACATATTGAATGCAAATAAAAGAACCCCATAGAAGTGTACATGAAGATTGAGCCTTAATGTAAGCCACAAATGTGGCTTGACAATGACATACAATATGGGGTCATCAGGGTCATCAGTTAAAACTAATCCCCCCCCCACAAATGAGGATACAGACAGTGAGGGGGAAGGTGGGGTGGAGAAGAGGATGGTGAGGGGGGTGGAGGAGGGGTGGTGAGAGAGAGGGTAGGGTGAAGGAGGGGCTGGTGAGGAGGGTGGGTGGAGGAGGAGGAATAGAAGAGGGGAGGAAGGCCTTGGGGGGAGGTGGGGAGAGGTGTGGAGTGGTGCACTCACGGATATCTGTGGGAACTCTGTACTTTCCACTCAGTTTTGCTGTGGATCTAAAACTGCTCTAAAAGAAGGAATCTATCCTTATTTTTAAATATACAGAGGGAAATGCCGCCCATATTATTCTTCCCCTCTTTCCTTTTTTCCCCTTCCCCTTCCTTCTTGCCTTTTATCTCCTTCTTTCTTTCCTTTCTTCTCTTTCCTTCTATTCTTCTGTTCTTTCTCTTCTTCCTTCCCTTCTTTCTTTTCTTCCTTTCTCTTCCTTCTTTCATTCTTTCCTTTCTTCTTTTCAATAAGCAGTACCCCAGAAGAAATTACCTTAGTCATCCTTACCTAAATGCCCTAAATTAACTGATATTTCCTTTTTTAAAAGTTCTGTTGTTGTTGATGTTGTTGTTGTTGTTGTTGTTGTTGTTGTTGTTGTGTGTGTGTGTGTGTGTGTGTGTGTGTGTGTGTACTGGTCCTGGAGCTTGAACTCAGGGCTCTACCACTTGAACAAAGCCCCATTTCCAGTTTTTTGGGTAGCTAATTGGAAAACAGAGTCTCATAGACTTTCCTGCCTGGGCTGACTTTGAACTGTGATCTTCAGATCTCAGCCTCTTGAGTAGCTAGGATTATAGGCATGAGATATCAGCACCTGACTTTTAAATCATATATATTGATCAATGTACACTAGCAGACTGCTCTTTCCCATGTTTACTCACTTATACACTTCCCACAACTGTTTGGATACCTTTGTGTCTATTATTGCACCATCATAAAATCTAAGTTAGTGTGCCAGTATGAAGAGTGGCTGAAAACCATAGGATTAAACTGAACATTTGAGAATTCTATAGAGTCAGCTCATTAAAAAATTCCTCTTGCCAGGTGCTGGTGGCTCATGCCTGTAATTCTAGCTACTCAGAAAGCTAAGTTCTGAGGATCCTGATTTGAAGCTGGATTGGGCAAGAAAGTCTGTGAGACTCTTATCTCCAATTAGCCAGCAAAAAGCCTGATGTGCTGGTGTGACTCAAATGGTAGAACTCCAGAATTGAGCAAAAAAGCCAAATTAGAGCAAATTAGTTCAATCCCCAAGTACAACATAATAGGAAGAATGAATGAGAGGAAGGAAGGAAGGAAGGAAGGAAGGAAGGAAGGAAGGAAGGAAGGAAGGAA
>NW_012267392.1:2738494-2759667 GCF_000151885.1 Dipodomys ordii
GGAGGAAGAGAGGGAAGGGAGGGAGGAGGGGGAGGGAGAAAGGGAGGGAGGATGGAAGGATGAAAGGGAGGAAGGAGAGAGAGAGGGAGGGAAAGGAGAGAGGGAGGATGGAAGGAGGGAAGAGAGGAAGAAAGGGAGGGAGGAAAGAAGGGAGAAGGGAATAAAGGAAGGAAGGAAGAGAGGGAGAGAGAGAAGGAGATAAAAAGAAAGAAAAGAGAGAGAGGAGGGAAGGAGGGAGGGAGGAGGAAATTTCTCTTCAGAGCAGGAAAAACAGCTGTAAAGTATTGTGCAGTTTTCATGATGAATATCTAGCCAAATTCTTCACTCAGATCAGATTGCTTTGCAAAAGTTCTACTTTAAATAATTGCAAAACCTTGTAAATGTGGCTTGTACAAGAAAGCTAAGGAGACACAGCTTGGTTCCTTTCACATGTTTAAAGTTTTTTTTAAAAAAATCAAGGTTAATGTCTTGAATCTTTGTTTTTATTTTTGTGCTAGTCCTAGAGCTTGAACTCAGGGCCTGGTCACTGTCCTTAAGATTTTTTTTTTTACTCAAGGCTAGCACTCTTACCACTTGGACCACAGCACCACCTCCAGATTTTGGTGGTTAATTAGAGATAAAAGTCTCACAGACTTTTCTGCTAGGCTGGCTTTGAACCACCATCCTCAGATCTCAGCTACTGGATAGCTAGGATTACAGGCATGAGCCACAGTCCCCAGCAGTATCTGGAATCTTTGAGACTCCAGTCCTGGTAGCAGTGGGGTCTGCTTGTGCTGCTTGTGTAGGTGTGCCATATTCACAGATGAGGGACTTAGGAAGCTGGTTGAGGTTGTTGGAGCCATCCCTAAGAGATCTGGAGACTTCCAATGAACAGTCTTTGACAAACTGTACATCTCAAGCCATTTTGGTATTAGGGGGCAGGGCTTCATGTAGTGGCAGGTCCGGTAGGATTGGGCATGATCTCCAGCACAGGATTTGAGGAGGAGATAGCATGTGCCCACATCAGTCCTGGAGGGGAAAAGAAAGGTTTATTTCAAGATGTTGTTGTTGTTGTTGTTGTCGTTGGTCATGGGGTAGGAACTCTGGGCCTTCGTGCTGTTCCTGAGCTCTTCAGCTCAAGGCAAGCACTCTACCACTTGAGCTACAGCACCACTTCCAGTTTTCTAGTGGTTAATGGGAGATGAGAATCTCACAGATTTTCCTGCCTGGGCTGGCTTTGAACCGAGATCCTCAGATCTCAGCCTTCTGAGGAGCTAGGATTATAGGCTTGAGCCACCAGGGCCAGGCTGTATTTCAAGATTTTAAGCTGAGTGCTGGTGGCGCATGCCCAGAATCCTAACTACTCAGGAGGCTGAGATTTGAAAATTGTGGTTCAAAGCCAGTGTTGGCAGGAAAGTCTGTGAGACTCTATTAAAACTACCCCCAAAAAAGCCAGAAGTGGGGCTGCCTGGAGTCAAAAGGCTCAAGGACATTGCCCAGGGCCTTTGTTCAAGCCCCAGGACTGAGGCTTGTATAGAAATAAAATAGAAAAAAATAGAAAAGAAAAGACTTTATGACACCAAGTCTTTCCAAATAAAATCTGTATACAGTTTCAGAGTCATGGGAAAATAATCCATTGTCCCCTGCAATGTGCCTTCCACAAACAACTGACATCCATCTACAATGGCAGGGTCTGTTTGTAATGGGCTGGTGAAAAGTATCGCTTGTAGCTCAGCGTGGGGCTGGCAGGGTATTGGTGGTGCCACCCAGCCTTATAGTTTCGTAGCTGAAAGATGATGTCCAATGAAATGTTCAATGAGCCGCCCATTGAGGTGTTTTATTGGGTTTGGCAACAAAGAGGTGCCTATTTCATGGTGAGAACAGATTTCAAGCATTGTTTATACAATCTCACCAGTCTTGGCCACAGTTATTTAGATAGGTGACATGAACGATATTTCATTCCTCACCAGCCTACTGACTTGGTTGATGGGCTGGTGTTGCCTCTATTTTATTTTATGTGATTAGAGTAAGGTTCTCATTTCAACAATGCAGTCTCTGGCTCTCTAGCCTAGCCACCGCTGGGACCTTGGGATATCTGTATCAGACAAACTTTTCTAGTCTTGTGTTAACTTGTCAACAGCTGGTAAAAAGTTCTAGCAGTAGTGTGTGTGTGTTTGTGTGTGTGTGTGTGTGTGTGTGTGTGTGTGTGTGTGTGTGCCAGTCCTGGGCTTAAACTCAGAGTCTAGGTACTCTCCCTGAGTTGTGTTTTTGTTTTGTTTTGTTCTTTTGCTCAAGTTTGGCATTCTATCATTTGTGCCACAGCTCCACTTCCAGCTTTTTGCTGGTTGATTTTAAGTAAGAGTCTCACAGACTTTCCCACTCAAGCTGAGTTAGAACTGCAGTCCTAAGATTTCAGCTTCTCCAGTAGCTAGGATGACAGGCATGAGCCACTGACTCCCAGGCCTGGCTGCAGCTTTTCAATGTGCCTGGCCCCAGTGATTCTGGCTGCAGAGTGTATTTTCTCACTAGAGCTGACTGTTGGTTAGACATTCTGTTATGAATGGAGAATGTCCACTTGCCAGAGGTGCTAAATGTACTCAGCACCCATACCCCTGTCCACACTGATGGCAGGGACACATGAAAGGCATGTCATATCTCGACTTAGAAAATCCCCAGACCAGTCAGGGCACCTCAGCATCCTTATGGTACGTTTACAAAGCCATTTCCTAGGGTCACTTGTGGTAGTATACACTGTAATCCCAGCTACTCAAGAAGCACAGTTAGGAGAATCACAGTCAGAGGTTAGCTATGGCAAAATTGCAAGAGAGTATCTGAAAACTGAAAGAAAAGTGAAAGGGCCGGTGAGTAGTCTCAAGTGGTATTGTAGAAGTCACTTCCTTGAGGGGTTAAAGACATGGCTCAGGTGGTAGGGAACCTGCCAATGACTATAAACTTTTAGGTACTGAATTTGAATCCTGGTCTTTCTCACACACACACACACACACACACACACACACACACACACACACACACACACACACACACACGTCATTTCCTTGAAACTCAAAGAAGCCAGGCACTGTCACACCTGTCATCCTAGCTACTCAGAAGGCTGAAATCTAAGAATCACAGTTCAAAGCCAGCTCAGCTCAGGAAGTCCACAAGACTCTTATCTCCAATTAACCACCACAAATCCAGAAGCCGAGCTATGGCTCCAGTGGCAGAATATGAGCCTTGAGTGTACAAAGCTAAAAGACAGTTCCCTGGCCTTGAGTTCAAGCCCGGTACTGGCGCCAAAATAAAAACAAAAACAAAAAACAAAAAACCTGGATTCTGAGATCAGCATTTCAAGCTATGTGAGTTGGAGTGATTTCTTCTTGTAGGGGAGCCTATTTCCAGCCTGGTATTTTAGGCAGTTTAGAGATCTGGCTCTAAGCCATCACCCAGTTTTGTCATTCAATGATGAAAAGAAAAATAATCTGGAACAAGATTGTCTTCCCATCAGATGAAGAAAGAACAGACTCAAAGGGTGAAACATTGGATCAGTGCCAGGGGAACAGAAATTGCATAAGGTAGGAAAGAAAGCCCCTCTCTACTGCCCAATGGGCCAAGAATAGATCACTGATAACCTGGTGAGCCGCTGAATCTCACAGACTTTCTGCTAGGGCTGGCCTTCAACTAGGATCCTCAGATCTCAGCTTCCTGCATAGCTAGGATTATAGGCATGAGCCCTGACACCTAGCCCACAGGTGACCTTTAAACCTTTAAAGATCATCAACTAAACCTCTGTAATATCCCAGACAATACAGCACAGGAGGCTGAGAAGGAGCTGTTCAAGTCCCCCTCCCTCCCAGCGCCTTGAGGAGGCCTGCAGCCTCCACGCCAGGCCCGCAGGATTCGGCCTCAGACTGGGAACCTCTCCACACCGGCTGGCAGCTCCTCCACCAAGCGCAGCCTGCTGCCCATGAGGATGCTGTCTAGCCACTTTTGTCTCTGCGTCTTCCTGGATCAAAGCCATGTGGAGCTGGTATCTTGGTGGCTCTTCCTCCTCCTGTTTATGTGAGTAATAAACCATCTTTACCTTATAAGGAGTCGCTGTGCTTTGCGGGTTAACTCTGCCAGGGTTGGGTCTTGCTTTTGGCTTTGGGCTTAACAATGTGTTGTGTGTATATGCGTGCGTATGTTTATTTTATACAAAACAGAGCCCCACGCTTCATCTTTTCCAAGCCCAGCCTTGTTCCTAACATATCCTCTTTACTCCTTTTTGTTTAGCAACTCTTTTCATGAATTTAAAAACATACAACAACTTCACTCCAAAGAGTGGTGGTTCTCCTCTCAGCCTCTCGAGAGCCTAAATAAACCTCCTGGTTCATTGACCCAATGGCTCCATTTTGCTTTCTCTGGAATGAGGCACATTTGAGAACTTTGTGAGCCTACACTTATCATCCTAACAACCTCAGAAAACTCGGTACTGCTAATCTGTGTGTATCTGTGTGGGGTGTATATATGTATGTGTAGTGTGTGAGTGGTGTGTGGTGTGGTATATGTTGTGTGTATGTGGTTGTGTGTATGTGGTATGTGTATGGTGTATATGGTGTGTGCCTATGTGGTGTGGTATGTATATTGGTGTGTGTATGTATGTGTGGCGTATAGTATATGTGTAGTGTATATGGTGTGTATATGATATATGGTGTATATATGGTGTGGTGTTTGTGTGTGTGTGTATATGTGTGTGTATGCATGTGCTGGTACTGGGCCTGGGACTTGAACTTGGTACCTCACACCTTTGCTTGGCTTTTCCAATCAAGGCTGGCACTCTACCATTTGAGCCACACTTCAAGTTTTTGCTGGTTACTTGGAGATAAAAGTCTCATAGACTTTTCTACCTGGGCTGGCTTTGAACTATGATCCTCAGATCCCAGCCTCCTGAGTAGCTAGGATTCTAGGTGTCTGGGCCCAGTGTCTTGTAGTTCTTCTGAAGTACACAATACAATATAAACACAGCCAGTCCCCAGCTGGCTGCAGCTGCAGACCTTCAGGTGGAGCCTCCCCTCCCTCCCTCTCTGAGGGTCTCTGTTCTGCTGTCTGCCTCTAGGAGACCTCCATGTAAGGAAGAGCAGGGGGTGTTTGTCTTTCTGTGTCTAGCTTATTTGACACGATCATAGCTTCTAGATTGTCCCATGCTGATACAAATAACAGAATCCCACCTTTTTTATGGCTGTGTACTAGTATCCCATGACACATGTACACCACATTTCCATTATCCATTCATTCCAAGGTGGACATCACGGGTATCTTGTCTATGAGGCACACTAGTGCCATTAACATTCACATGAAGATACTGGGCCCCATGCCAATGTCCTGTCCTTGTTACCCGCCCAGTCATGAGGTTGGCAAGCCATGTGGTCAAATTTTTATTTATTACTTATTTTTTGGTCAGTCATGGGTCTTGAACTCTGAGCCTGGGCACTGTCCCCAAGCTCTTCAGCTCAAGGCGAGTGCTCTGCCACTTGAGCCACAGCGCCACTTCCAGTTTTTCTGGAGGTTAATTGGAGATAAGAGTCTCACAGACTTTCTTGCCCAGGCTGGCTTTGAACTGGGATCCTCAAATCTCGTTCTCCCGAGTAGCTAGGATTATAGGTATGAGCCACCAGCATCCGGCTGGTCAAAAAATTTTGTTTTCTACACTTTGCCATGGTTGAATTCAGCAGCCTAAAAACTAAGTAATGTTATTATCATTGTTACCACTGATAATATTGTTCCTCCCATGGTCCTGCAGTCTGCTAGAATTATAGCCATGATGTCATCCCTAAGTGGCAAGGGTTTCTTTCTTATTCTGCAGCCATTGCCTGAGATAGGGCACGTTGGCCTGGTTTGTTTTGGGCCCACCAATTCCAGAGCTTTCCTGTTTTTCTTGGAGCTTCTCATTGTCTTTCTTGTTTCTGTTGTCCAAAGAATAATGTGGTCTCCACATAGCTAAAGTGGCTTCAGTGTATCCCATGTGCCTTCAGATCCACTGAGCAAAGGCTCAGTTATAGTATCTACAGAAGGAACTGCTCCATCTTTCTCCTAATGTGTCCTTCCTGGAGCTTTCTGACTTAGGGCTGCCATCTCGAAGGCCCTTCCCCTGGTCAGTCACAGAGCCCCAGCCCAAGTCACTTCCTGAAGGACTGTGGATTTGCACCCTTGTTTGCAGGATCCCATTCCATTTAGTGTTTCTTGTTACCAGAGCATATTCTGGAGTAACTTTTCCAACCAGTGTGTCCTGTGCTGTCATGTGTAGCCCTGGTCAACTCTGGCCTTAGTTCCTACACTTCATCCCACATGTTCTGGCTTCCTCTTGTTTGTGCTGCATCTAATCTGTTTTCTTTTTTTTTTGTATGTTTAATGACTCTGTCCATGCATGTGTGTGTATGTGTGTAGGTGTGTGTGTGTGTGTGCACGTGTGTACTGGGACTTGAACTCAGAGCTTGACACTCTCGAGTTTTTTTCCCCCTCAATACTGGTTGCACTTGAGCCACTTCCAGCTTTCTGGTGTTAATTGGAGATAACAGTCTCATGGAAATTTCTGCCCAGGCTGGTTTCAAACTGTGATCCTCAGATCTCAGCCTCCTGAATAGCTAAGATTACAGGTGTGAGCCACCAGCACCTGGTTAATAGTGAAATTTTTCCCATGAATCCCCAGTTACCCCTACCTCATGTATGCCCTTCCTGCACTGAATGGTCTTGCCACCTTGGTCAATTTCGTTAAATGGTTGGGTGTATTTGGGTGGTCTGTTTCTGTGCTCTCGACTCTGTCCTGCTGATTTTTGTTCCAGAAAGTGTCATCCCCTGCCATCATCATTGTCCCTCATATCCAGAAGAGGGAGGTGTTAGGTGCCAGTGGCTCATACCTGTAATCCAAGCTGAGATCTGAGGATCATGGTTCAAAGCCAGCCTGAGCAGGAAAGTGTGAGCCTCTTATCTCCAATTAGACACACACACACACACAGAAACTCAGCTGTGGCTCAAGTGGCAGAGCACTAGCCTCAAGCTGAAGAAGCTCAGGGACAGTACCCAGGCCCCGAATCCAAGCCAGAACTAGTAAAAAAAAAAAAAAGGGGGGGGGAAGACAAAAGAAAAAAACACCAACACACACGCTCGAGCACTGACCTCTCCATGTGTCAGGACATATTTGCTAAGCAGCTAAGTGAAACCCCACTTTGAATCACTGGTGGCCATTTGATCCAAAACATATGACACTATTTTAATTCAGAGACCACCGCATCCGCAGCTTAATGAGCTAGATGTACACATCACTGTCATTATATGCAGATTGCAGTTTGTAAGTGTCATGGACAGGACAAGATACACCATGTTCAGCCCATGATCCTTTTCCATCTTCCAATAGAGTTGCAAGGGTCAGCTCCAGCCAGTAAAGGGCTGCTCTGTGAGTCATACAAGCTGAGCCATAGTTTTTTTTCAGCATTGATCAGTATTGACTTTGCAGACAGCTGGAATAAAACAGCCTTTGGTTGTGATTTGTTTTCTGCTACATCTCCTGGCAAATCTAAAAACAAGGTAAATGCTATTCCCATAGCAGGGAAAAAACATGAGTCCGTGAGTGTGGTTTTGTGTGTATATGCTGCTTTAGGGACTTGAACTTGGAGATTTGGCATTGTCCCTTGCACAATTTTGCTCAAGGCTGCCACAGTTCTATGTCCAGCTTTCTGAGGTGAATTGAACATAAGAGTTTCATAGACTTCCTTCCCTGGCTGGCTTTGAACTATGATCCTCAGATCTCAGCCTCCTGAGTAACTAGAATTATAAGCGGGAGCCACCAGGGCCTGGCTTGTGCACTTTCTTCCTAATCACTCAATTCCAGGGGCAATTGTCTTAAATCCTGATTCTGTCTTGATTGCTATTGTTTTTTTATTTGGCATCCATGGCTTAGCTTTGCTCTCCTGATGACACAGAAGATACTCCATTTAAGCCATATCTAAAACTGCTTTGAAATTATTTTACAGATTAATCCAGACTCTAATACCAATACACTTTGTGTTAAAAGAAAGCCCTCTGTTTTGCTTAAATTAAAAATGGAAAAACAATCAGTGACTTGTAGGTCATCTTAATCTAGACATTAGCCAGGATTCTCTCACTTTCCCTCCGAATGAAGCAGGGCATGTGAAAGAAACGAGAGTCATATATTACACGTCGTAACCAGGGAATATTTGCGAATGTGTGCACAATGGAACCTTTACACACTTATTCACAATCTGAAAAGTGCTGATATATGAAGTGTTTGATACTAGTTTAGTTAAGAATGATGTATGTATCACACTGCCCAAATCCTTGTAAGACTTTTTTTCCCCCTAAATTACCTGACAGTCTCTAATTCACACCTTGAGACCAGATGACTTCAATCTGACCATAGAATCCAGCCCACTGTCATAAATAGCCAGGCCATGAACAATGCGTGCCTGGGTCCTCTTAATAAACCCAAGGCCTCGATTTCACATGCCTCTTTGAGTCTTTCTGCAAAGCCGAGTTTATGACGAGAGATACATTCCAGATTTTCATTTTTTGAAGTCAACTTCCTTGTAGGTTTACAGAGAACACTGCCAAGAAAGTGAGTTCTAATGAAATGTCATCCTTAGGGGCCAGTCTTGCCTTGGGAAATGTCCACTGAAAGGATGAGCTGGGAGGAATTCCGACATCTCGGATCTCTGGGCCCCATCCAAGCTGCACACGGGCCCATTTGGCACGGGCCAGGCTCGGGCTTTCCCACAAGCCTCTGGAGGAATGCCAGGAGCTCATTTTGGCCCCACCGGTGCGAGAGTCTGAGCAATCCACACTGGCCACAGGCGTCAGAGGCAGCCCTAGAGATGCAAAGAGACACGTGTGTCTGCTGTGGGGTTCTGAGTCCGGGAGGCTGCCTGGAAGAAGAGACCCTCTATTATGGACTCCAGAAGGAAGCACCAGCTGCCTGGAAGAAGAGACCCTCTATTATGGACTCCAGAAGGAAGCAGCAGCTGAGGATCCAGCTGCCTGCACACTACACAATCATCAGCAGATCTAGAACCAGACTACGTGTTCATCTCCATGCCCATCACAGAGACTCCGTGATTGCTCCTGTCCAGCGAGTGGAGGACACACCTGGGTTACAATCCCCTGACACCAGTGAATGAATAGGCACAACTCTTACCAAGGTATTTTTTCCTACTTCCCTGTGCCTCAGTGTCCCCCTCTGTACAAGGAAGATTCTGGGTGAGGAGATCCCATGTTATAAATTTCAGAACAATGGAAGGGAGTCACTCTTCCAATTGTTGTCCTGTGTGTGTGTGTGTGTGTGTGTGTGTGTGTGTGTGTGTGTACTTGCATGCATGCACACGCACATGCACCAGTACAGAGGCTTAAATTTAGGGCCTGGGCCCTGGCCCAGAGCTATTTGTGCTAAAGGCTAGAGCACCATTTATGCCACAGCTCCACTTCCAACTTTATTGGTGGTTAATTGGAGATAAGCATCTCAGAGACTTTGCTGTCCAGGGTGGCTTTAAACCATGATCCTCAGATCTCAGCCTTCTGAGTAACTAGGATTACAGCTGTGAGCTACCAGAGTCTGGGCCAATTGCTGGTCTGATTACAAACCATCAGCAGGTAATGGCTTAGCCTATAAGAGGTGTGGATAGTATCAAAACCCTTGTGGAGCTTCTCCCTCCACTACTCCTACCCCAGCACTGGGGCTGCTCTGTGATGGCCTTGTGTTCCTGAAGTGCTGAGGATCAGAGCCAGGACTTCCTGTGTGTGAGGCACATCCCTGTGCTCACCGCTGGGCAACCCACACAGTCCCAGCGTGAACTTCCTACACTCTTCCTCACATCCTTCCTGTTCCTGGAAAACAAGTCTTCTTTCTTCCACTATAAGTGATTCCAAAATTGAAAGAAAAAGATAAACAAAGAAGGCAGCTGCAATGCTTGATAAGAAATATACTCATTATCCTGCCCATGTAATTGTAACCCCTCTGTACAGTACGTTCATAAAAAATATAAATAAATAAATAATTTTTTAAAGATAAGCATGAAAAAAAAAGAAAAAGATAAGCAATTGCCTAGCTGTTCAGGACGCTGAGATCTGAAGATCATGGTTCAAAGCCAGCCAAGCAGGAAAGTGCATGAGACTCTTCTCTCCAATTAACTAGCAAAAATCTAGAAGTACAGCTGTGGCTCAGATGTCAGAGCACCAGCCTTGAGCGAAAAAGCTAAGGAACAGCACATTGGTTCTGAGTTCAAGTCCCAGTAATAACACACACACACACATACAAAAGATAAGCAAGTTGATTAACCTTTCAAAGTTATTACCAAATCAGTAAGAAAAAATTGACGACCCAGGAAAATTAACCAAGTATAAGCAAAGAATTAACCAAAAATACAGATGGCCAATTAGCATGTAAATATTTAACCTTAATAAGTAATGTGGAAATTCTAATTAATGAAATTATTAATAATATTCAGATTATATCCTTATATTATCATTTAACTGAATCAGCCAAATAGTAAGGGAGAATAAGTTATTTCTATTTACAATTTTTGGAGATAAATTAGTACCTACAGAGTTTTACATACAATAAAGTCCTTTGACTTAGAAATTCTGTTCCAAAACTTCTGCTGAAAAAAATATCAGAAGTGCACATAAGCTAATGTAACAATGTAACTATAATGAAATGATAAAAACAAATAATAATAAAAATCCACAATGACAGAAACCAAAACAATTTCAATAATTATATACATTTTGACATAGCCAAAATGCTGTCTTCAAATTTTTCCCCTGAAAAAACCCTTTACAACATTGGAAATGCTACAGTGTAAAACAAAAATAGCAAAGCACCAGATTTAAATAGCCTGATTCCAAGTCTATTAATTATAAAGATTAATGTGATTTATTTTGTTTTCCATAACTCTAATCTGAGCAACTCCCAACCATAATCACTTTTGACTGCTAATATACAAACAAATACTGTTTTATATGCATTCACACTGGAAAATCTTTTGGCAAAGTCTGCTCCATTTTCCCACACCCCCAGTCTATGGCTGCTTGGCTTATACAGAACACAAATGCATACATATGTTCACCCAATTTCATACCCTAAGACACTCATGGCAGCGTGACTTACAATATCATGATGCTGAAAACCATCCAAATGCCCAGTTGTAATAGAATAAATTATTAAATTGTGGCATGTTCCCAATAGAAGAACATACACCGTGGGAATGAAAAATGCCCAACTCCATGTAAGAAAAGCTCACAAATAGCATGTGAAACTTAAGTCATACACACAAGCATAGTGTTTGTGCTTCCATTTAAATAAGCCACAAAACTTGGCCAAGTTAATCTAACTGGGTTACTCGTGGTCCCCAAAGTGATGGAAGCCAAAGATGCAGGATCTTGTGTGGCTCCTCCACCTGGGCCCCTCAAAACCCATCGGATATGTATCTCTACACCCTTTCTGCAGGAAGAGGCCCCAAAGTAAATTAATAAGAATATTTAGGTTGAGGCAATGGGAAAGAAGGGAGAAGGAGGAAAGGATCAAGGGCAAGCCAGATATCAGGCCTCTTGCTTGGGAAGCAGAGGAAGGCTGGGGAGAGGTGGGTGTTGGCCTCTATCCTCCAGGGGAAAGCTGAAGCGGGGAGGCTGAGGCAGGGTGGCTCTTCAGCACACACACGGTTTGCACTTCAGCTTTGGCAAATGGCCCGGGCCCCCCTGCCCCAGGTCTCCCCTAGCTTTCCCACCCTGGCCACAGTGGTGTCAACTCTGGGAAGCCTTGCTCCCAAGCCCGCGTAACCCGTCCCCCCAGGGTGCGGCTGTGGTCACCTTCTCCAATGGGCTGTCCACTGAAGTCTCCCCTAAATAAATGTCCCAAAGAATATCCATCGCTATGCGGGGAATGAACTACACAACTCGTTGGTGACGACCGGTGGGAAAATGGGGAGAGCGAGGGAGGGGTGACACTGTCCAGAAAGAAATGTGCCCCTGACTTGACTTAGATAATGCAGCCCCTGTGACATCGCCTTCATGATACATGAAATAAAAAAAGAAACACCCATCAGGACCCCCAGGCACCGTGCTCAACGCGTGTGCTCTACAGGGCCAAGACCAAGTGCGTCTTCCCCCTGCCTCCCTCCAATCAAGCACCCTTCCATACTCACAGGGACCAATCACAGAGTGGCTTCTTTGCTGGCGCAGTGCTCCGAAGTGAGGAGCCAATCAGGAGACTTTCCACCGAGCACGTCCACCAATCAACCAATAAGACTGAGCACACACCCTCAGAGGGCAGACCCCGAATCTAGCAGCCACCCCTTTCCAGGACTCCCTGGGTCAGGAGTCCACCTCAGACCTGCTCTGTCTAGTTTATTAGTTTTGGCTTTTTTTTTCTTTTTTTTCCAGTCCTGGAGATTGAACTCAGGGCCTGGGCACTGTCCCTGAGCTTCTTTTGCTCAAGGCTAGCACTCTACTACTTGAGCCACAGCACCACTTCCTGCCTGTCCTGTTTATGTGGTACTGAAGAACCGAACCCAAGGTTTCATGCACGCTAAGCAAGCACTGTACCACTAAGCCACTGCTCTGTCTACTTTAAACACTTTCCTGTTCTTCAATTCTTCCATAGGCAGAGAAGACAAACCTGAACCCTAGATGGTATCAGTAAGACATTGCTGAGCCAGGCATGGTGGATTACACCTGTAATCCCAGCACTGAGAGACTGAGACAGGGGGATCAGGAGTTTGAGGCCAGGCTAGGCTATAGAGCAAGATCTTATCCCCCACAAAATGTGGCATTTCTATGTGTAATTAAAGAGTATAATAGATACATACATATGCATATATTTATATCCACACATCCATACATATCTATGAGGAAGATATACATGTGTGTGCACACACATACACACATATACAAATACACTGCATATAGACATTTTGATCAATGATGACAGTCCTGTAGTTGCCTAGAAAGTGTATCCATGTGTTTGTGAACACATATTCTATAATAATGTTCACACTACATGGAATAGAGGCATAACTCAAGTGGTTGAGGTCCAGCCTTGAGAAGAAAAGTCAAGTGAGAACTTGAGGCCATGGGTTCAAGCCCCAGGACCAGCACATTTGCACGCACGCACACATACACACACACACATACACACACACACACACACAGAGTTAATAGCAGTAGGTGCCGTTGGCTCACGCCTGTAATTCTAGCTACTCAGGATTGTGGTTCAAAGGCAGTGCAGACTGAAAATTCCATGAGATTCTTATCTCCAATTAATAACAAAAGGCCAGAAGTAGAGGCGTGGCTCAAGTGGTACAGACATGAGTAAGTAAACTAATGGTCAGGGCTCAGGCCCTGAGTTCAAGTTCCATTTTAGGTACACACAATGCCACAAAAATTAATCATAGTGTTCACACTACAAAATTCATGCATCTTTCAGAACATATCTTTACCATTTAGCAGCACACAACTGAGCACATATACAACCAAGATGTCAGCATAGGCAGTGTGAATAGTTGAGGCACAGGAGTAGTTTCAGAGGTAGACACAGAGATACAGAGTGAGGCATCCCTGGGTCTTCTCCAGGTCTTCTCCATAGCTCTTTCCCCAATGTCTTGAATAGTTTCCAGAACATTAACATGCTCAATAAATTCATGAAGGAACATTGTTTCCTGAGTCCCTATTTCACAAGGCCAACCTGGTGAACACACAGCCATGGTAAATGGACACAAGCCCTCTTGGTAATACCTCTCTCTCTCTCTCTCTCTCGCTCGCTCGCTCTCTCTCATGCCCTCTCTCTCCTCTCTCTGTCTCTGTCTCTCTCTTCCTCTTTTTTTGTCTCTGGCTTTGGCTCTCTCATGCCCTCTCTCCTCTCTCTGTCTCTCTCTCCCTCTTTCTTTGTCTCTGTCTTTGTCTCTCCCCACCCTCTCCCAGCAGGCAGCCTGACAATATTCAGAACAAGGGATGAGAGCACTGACAATTGCACACAGACAGAGCGAGTGTAATCCTTTGGACAGTGGCAGAGCCATGAGTGCTTTTGTATTTTCTCTGAGCAACCTGAGCTGCTGGTCACACTTCATGAGAAGGGTCAACTGCACATGTTTTGGGGGCAACCCCATTAAAGAAATGTTAGGCAAGGAAAGGTCAAGGTCATTTGAATCCATAGGGACCATTTTAGAGCAGAGAGCTGGTGTACGGCACCATGAAGATTCTCCTGGCTGTGTGGAGTTGAGATCCGAGCTTTCCCACGGTGCTTGATTCCTGTGATTTCCTGGCTTTCATCTAACGTTATGGCTCCTCGGCAGCACTGAGACTTCATTGCTGCTGGCCAGGCTTTGCTGGTCTGTCCTGCTCCTAAAAGATTACATTTAAGCTGAGTGCCCGTGGGTCACACCTGTAATCCTAGCTACTCAGGAGGCTGAGACCTGAGGATCACAGTTCAAAGCCAGCCCAGGCAGGAAAGTCTGCACTATTTACCTCTAATGAATCACCAAAAGGCAGGGAGTGACGCTGTGGCTCAAGTGCCAGGGCCCTAGCCTTGAGCAAAGAAAGCTAAGTAACAGTGTCCAGGCCCTGAGTTCAAGCCCCAGCACTAGCACAAATAGTGATTAAATTTCAACATGAGTTGCAGAGGGATTTGTCATGGGTTTTTCATGACGATCTCCCTTTGAAACTGCGATATGCACTGTGGAATATTTCTTTCATGAGTAAGAAACAGACTCACGGGCAAAAATTTCCAGTTCTACATTTCTCTCTTGTCCAGCACAGCTCACAGGTGAGTGAGTCTGTATCAGGCATGCCATATCACAGCTGTGTTTGTCCCCACTCACCACTTGGCATAGCCTGGAGTGTAATGCCAGATTTCCTCTCCCAGGAAGCAGCTGCTGCTGCCTCCTCTGCTGCCTGGAGTCCTCAGAGCCTTTAAGTTCCTCATTGGTACTTATTTTACAACTGCTTGTTCACACACTTCAGCTGGCCTTTTGCTTAGGAATAAGACTTTTCTTGATCTGGCCTTGACCCCTGTTCATCAGATCCTGGCTATTTCTAACCAAAGTCTCTGCCCTTCAGGCCTCCTTGTCATTTTCAGTAGCTTTCTGGCACTGTGATAACATACCTGAGACAACTCACTTATAAACAGAAATGACTTATTTGTCTGTGATTTGACAGCCCCATTGCTTCATTATTAGGACGAGAGAGAACAAGAGAGAGAATGAGAGAGAGAGAGAGAGAGAGAGCCATGTGTACACAGAGAGAAATACACTCCCCCAATGACCTAAATTCCTCCCACTAGGCCTCACCTCTTAAAGAATCCACCACCTCCAAGATGAGGGCCATGCGTTTACTCCATAGACAGTTGGATGCCATTTTTCATTTCAATAGAAAGCAGCCAGAAGCACATGGCTAACACAGGAAGTCTTTGATGATCGATGGTGATGGGGGTTTCATGCTTGCTAGGCTCTTGATGTTCAGCATGTCAGTGCTTCCTGGAAAGCACTGCAAGGACCATACTGCCATCGAGGCACATGGTCAGGGGCCAGGATGGCAGAGTGCAGCCAAGAGCACATTCTGTACCTTGTTGTTTGTTTTGGTCCTGGGGCTTGAACTCAAGGCCTGGGCACTTTTTTCTCTCAAGGCTAGCACTCTACTACGTGAGCCACAGCTCGTCTTATGACATTTTTTTCTGGTTAGTTGGAGATAAGAGTCTCAGGAACTTTGCAGGCTGGCTGGAAAGCATATCAGCCTCCTGCAGAGCTCAGATTGCAGGCATGAGTCACTGAGGCCTGACCAGATTCTACATCTTAGACAATGAACACACAACTCTCTCTATGGTATAGTATGTGCAGAAATAAAGACAGTGGGAACACATCTGGGGCTGAGAAAGCAGAGAGGGTGTAACCTGGAAGGCTCAGTAATATGTTCTGGAAGAATGTATTAAGACTAAAACAGAAAAAGTCTAAAACAGAAGAAGAAAATTGACAGGAGTTACCAGGCTGTTGAATTGTGTCCTCCCAAAATGACATGCTGGGGTCCTAAGCAGCACTTCAGAACATGGCCTGATTTGGAGGCAAGATCTCTAGAGAAGTGACCACTGAGGCCATGAGGGTAGACCCTGAGCCCAGTGACACCAGTCATGTGACCAGTGTTCCTAGGAAGAGGAGAAGTATGGGGACAGCCAGCCACACTGGAAAAACATGACCCTGACACTGGCCATTTGCATCCAGAAGAGGCTGAGAGTCAGTCTTGCCAACACTTCAGTGTCACTCTCAGCCCCCCAGGACTTGGAGAATGCACACTTCTCTTGTTTATACATTGCTTAATCTCAGGCAGTTCCTTACAGCCAAGTAAAGCTCAGCAAAAGCAACTTTGGATGACTGCACAAAGCCAGGCAAGGAATACAAGACCCCACCAAGAACGCCATGTCCATCTCCCTGAGTCACACCTTCCATCCAGGCCCCACATACCTCGCCAGACTCACCAGGCTTGGCTGAACCCCAGTACTGTGTCCCCCCTTCCCTCCCCATGGGAAGCCCAGCCCCTTATGCTCCATCTTGGTTTCAGATCACTCCTTGGCTGCCACCGTTCTGCCTCAGATCTTCATCTCTACACATTCTCTCTGCAGTCGCCCTGAGCATCTCGCAGAGGGTCACCTGTGTGGCCAGGAGTCACTGCCACAAGCAGCTGACCTGCTTACCACCTGCAGCCATGATTCATTCCTCAGCACATCTTTCCTCATTAGATTTTTTTTTTGGTACCAGTACAAAGGCATTGTCCCTGAGCCTTTTCACTCAAGTCTGGTACTCTACCACTTGAGCCACATTCCCATTTCTGTTTTTTGTTTGTTTGTTTGTTGGGTTTTTTTGCTGGTTACTTGGAGACTAAGAGTCTTACAGACTTTCCTGTCCAGGCTGGCTTTGAACTTCCAGCCTAAACTGTCAGCCTCGTGCATAGCTAGGAATACAGGCATGAGCCCCCAGGGCCTGGCCTCATTAGCATTTTTATTATCTACATGGGCATACAAAAAGATCACTTAGCACTTTGGACAAAATACTCTGGTGAAGAATGTTCACCTTTTGAAATTTATTCTCTGAGGCCAGATCCCATTCTTAAGAAAGATGATGAATTCAGGATGTGTCTGTCTAAAGTTTGGGACCATTAAATCTGAGGTTTTTATGATCATCAAGAAGGCAGAAATGAATAAATAAATAACGCAAACAAGCATGTCTGTTCCCAGTTAGAGCTGCATGGCTAGGGTCTATAAAACAGCCCCAACATAACCTTTGTTTTATTAGAAATCTTACTTTTTACCTAGAAAGTGTTGAAGCCTTTTTCCATCATTAAATCCAACTGCCTGATGTTTCCCCAGGCCGAAGGGCATGCCAAGGACACTAAGGGAGCCTGACGGTGCTTGGGTGCTTGGTGATCCATTCTGTCCAAAAGGAGACCTGCTGCCCACAGATGGCTGAAATCACTTCAAGTGCTGCCTAACAGCACTAACTACAAATGCAAGTTTTATTTAAAGTCACTTAAATGTTTAGTGTGTCAGGTGGCTCCATCATTGGACATCACCACTGCTCATCAATAATCCATCCACAGGGGATGTCGCTTCAGTTTGGTTTGGTTTTTGTCAAGCCTGTGCTTGTTCAACTGGTGCTCTACTACTTGAGCCACATCTCCAGCTTAGGTTTTGGCTGGTAAACTGGAGATGGAATCTCTTAGATTTGTCTGCTGATGTGGTCTTTCCAGTTTAGCCTATGGAGTCAGTGTCCCCTCAGCCCTGCTTGTCTGGGATTACACCCCACTCAATGGGCAGCCCCAGCCCTCAGCCACAACCTCCTCAAGCTAGGACTTGATCATTCAGCTTTTGTACATTTTTTTTTATTTTGCTACTATCAGTACTTGACCACCAGGCCTCATACTCTCTCTTGGCTTAATTTGCTCATGACTGGTGCTCCATTTGAGCCATGACTCCAGTCCATTTTTTTTTTATTTTTGGAGATGGGAGTCTGGCCTGACTTTTCTGCCCAGTCTGACTTCAAACCACAATCCTTCAGCTCTCAGCCTCCTGAATAGCTAGGATGGCAGGTGTGAGAGACCAGCACCCCTGCTTTGCCTGTTCAATTAACACCCACTATTTCTATTCCAGGAGTTTAATAATGGTTTAGATTGTTTCTATTCTGACCTTATGTAGTGCTTGCAATCAGATACCTGTGAAATCAGCCCTCTTGAATGCCCCTGTATCTGTTCCTTCATGAACCCATGGGATTATTATTTTCTGGGAAAATTAGCAAAAGGTGGAATTTCCAAGTTTATATAATATATATATACATATGTATATATACACATATATATATGTATATATATACATATATATGTCCATTTTTAGTTACAACAGTCCTTCAAGGATGCTGTATCTATATACAATCCCACTATTCCTGTCCACATTATCAGAAATTGTTATCAGACCTGGAAAATGGGGCTATGCTTATGGTTTAAAATTATCTCACAGCTCCTTTCAAATGATTTTCCCAGCAGAGCCTGGTGCTCGTGCCTGTCATCCTAGCTACTCAAGAAAAGGACAGCTGAGGATTGCAGTTCAAAGCTAGTCCAGGCAGAAAGGTCTATGAGACTCTTATTTCCAATTAACCACCAAAAAGCAAGATGTAGTGTTGTGACTCAAGTGGTAGAGTACAAGCCCTGAGCGAAAAAGTTAACAGACAGACAATGCCAGGACCTGAGTTCAAGCCCTGGTACACACACACTCTCTCTTTCCCTTGTGCACACGCGCGCACACACACACACACACACACACACACACACACACAGGCTATCCAAATGATGAAAAAAATCTCTTATGATCAATTACATCTAGTATTGAGAAATAGCATATGGTAATTGGGAATTTGTGTTTTCATTACCACAAACAACCTATTCAAGTTATTTTTATGATTGTTCTATTTTTTCCTTTGATTGAATAAAAGCAATCTTTATGTTTTTAATAGTGGACTTTATGTATTTCATATGTTATAAATATTTATTGCATTTTTTTAGTTTACAAAATAATAAGCCTCTTGCTGTTTTCCCCTGTGATCTGGCGGAGTTTCTCTTCCTGACGCCATCACCTCTGTCAGGTTTGTGTATTTTGTATGTTTCTCCCTTTCGGTCTTCCCTGCTCCTGAGTCACACATACTCCTTCCAACATTTGGAGTTTTTGCTTTTCCTATTTTTTACTTGCTCATGATTAGCTCTGTAACTCATCTGGAACTTATTTTTATGAGTGAGTGGTATTTGAAATAGACACTTAAGCCATTTTCAAAGTATAGAGCTGAAAGTCCCCTCACTGTTTTAATGGGCTATATTTTTCCTACTGATTTGAAATATTATTGTATTGTATATTAACCACACACACACATATATATTATATATAAAAACACATTTATAGTATACACAATGTATAATAGCTGTAATATATTCTATATTATACTTTATTATTAACAATTCTAACTAATTATAATATTAGTCCTATAGATTAGCACCATTTTGGGGGTGTTTTCTACAAGCCCCCATTTGTACAAGCCCCATTTCTGTGTAAAATGTCCTGGAAGTGGTACTGTAACCCCAGGCAACACTGGAGGGTTTTATGAGGTCGCTCTCAACACGCAATAAAGTAATGCCATATGGTGTCAGTGGGTTCTTCTCTGCCACCCATTAATTCTGAAAGAGTCTCTAATTCCTCTCCAACCACTCCTTTAAGGGGCAAACATTCTGTCGGAGCCCTTGACCATACCTGGGCTTAAAAATGCTAAAGGTATCGGCTGGGGATTGAATGGGTACTCTGAGGAGACTCCCAAGGTAGTTTACGTGGCTTTAAAAGAAGTATATTGTTGGCATAAGATCCCGGACCAGACCATAGTGGGCACATTGAGGGTCAGCACATGGATGCTAACAAACATGTGTGTGAACCTGGCTGCACATATGCATGTGTCTACATGTACGTGAACAGATGTGTATGTGTGCTCACCAGAAACATGCATGTGCACAAATCTGCATGCATATACCCACACATGCACACAGGCTCACACATACACAGTTGTATGCATGTATACACAGGCACACATGTACATATATGCACACAGACATGCACAGCCACATGGATTTGTGTTATACATTGCATGTATGCACACACGTGCAGTTGTATGTATGTATATATGTATACACACCTGAGCTCACACATGTGTCCACTCAGAGACACACATGCACACACCTGCTTGTGTGCACAATCACCTATACATACACACTGACACACACACATGCACCTATGTGTCATAGCACAGATCATGACCTGTGTGTCCCTTTAACATGTCTGTTTTCACTGTATCTCTGTGTTTTAAGGGTTTTATTGCCGTTGTTTTGGGGTTAATTTGGGGGGCAGGGCCTGGGTACTGCCTCAGCTTTTTTGCTCAAGGTTACTGCTCTACCATTTGAACCATAGCTCTACTTCTGACTCTTTGGTGGTTAATTGGAGATGAGTTTCATAGACTTTCCTGCTCAGGCTGGCTTCAAACCGAGGTCCTCAGCTCTTCCCTGTGTTTTTGTAAGAATAAACAGCACAGCAACTATGTCCAATGCTCACAGCCCATGGAATGCACATACGTGAAGGTGATTCACAGGGAGAATTTGGCAGGGGTTCACTCTAGAGGCATGCATTGGCGTATGTAAAAAGAAAAAGAAAACTAGTGGCAAAATCATTCTAATTGACTATCTGGGGTGGATTTCCAGCCAGCAGAAGATGCCATGAATACAGAGATTTGAGATAAAGCACTTCTCCAGCAACTGGACAATGCCCATAAAATCTGGTTCTTATATACACCCAAGCTGGGGCACTTAAGAGTTTTTCTGACTTTGACATTTGACAAAAAGTATGTTTACAGCTAGGGAAGTGGGAGGAGCTTCCTTGTTGGAATTAACAACCTTCCTGCTTCTCAAAAGAGGCTCTGATAACATAGGTCCCCTGGTTTCCCTTATTTGCAATAACTAGTATATGTCTGAGACAAGCAGAAAAGGTCAGATAAGTTGATGTTAGGCAAAATGAACCCCAAGATAAGGATTCAAATGTTTTTTCTTTCTTACGATTGTTTCTAACATATTTATAAGATGATTTCTTTGTTGCT
>NW_012267392.1:2760117-2773545 GCF_000151885.1 Dipodomys ordii
AAAAAAAAAAGAAATGTACTCATTACCTTGCCCATGTAATTGTAACCCCTCTGTACAGTATTTTCACAATTAAAAAAAAAAGAGCCTCTGATGTTCCTTCAGGTTGGGTTTTCTGACCGAGTTACTTTAGAATTCCACAAATTAAGCAAAAGACCCCCCCCCAAAAAAACACCATAATTTCAAGAGCTTAAGTAAAACTTGAAGCCAGTGGTGGATGGGTCATCATCTTCCTGGAAAGCAGTCCCAAGTGTCTGGTAAGAGCTTAAACATGTCTGGCTCTTTGCCAGGCACTGGTGGCTCACGTTTGTAACCCTAGCTACTCAGGAGGCTGAGCTCTGAGGATCACAATTTGAGGCCAATCTGAGTAGGAAAGCCTGTGAGACTCTCATCTCTGATTAACCAGCAAAAAGCTTCAGGTACGATTGTGGCTCAAGTTGTAAAATACCAGCCTGGGCAAACAAACAAAAAAAAAGTCAAGCAAGAGTAAGAAATCCTGAGTTCAAGTCCCAGTACTGGCACACACACAAAAATAACAATTTAAAAAGAAGGAAAAAGCACTATAGAACATGGATTCAGTGACAGGCGGGACTGGGTAGAGCTGTAGTTGAGACTCAGGAGAGCTCCAGGAGAAGCAAGCGTTTGTTTGTTTATGTATTTATGTATTTTACCTGTCTCCCCACCTGCACCTTGATGGAGGACTGAGGACTCAACACTGAAAGAACACAGATTTTGGAAATGATAACTTTCTTCAAGGGCCAATTGTTTTTCAAGCCTTGGTGTTGTACATCAAAAAAAAAAAAAATAGGGATTGCACCAAAAACCTACCTACATGACAGGAGACATGTAGAGCTGACCCAACCCACTCTGCTCCTCACCCTGGGACGTTCTTTTCTGGGTAACCATGGAAACCAAGGAAGCACCAAGAAGTTGATGAGCCCCTGGAGCTCCCCAGAAAGCATCCTGAGGAGCTGACCCTGCAGAGCTGCCTTCGGGTCCATTTGCTCATTGGACAAGAATTTAGCCCCGTGCCTAGCACTGTGTACTTTCAAAGTCATTGCCTTACCACCACCACACTTCTACCTCGTTTTGCCCATGTTTGAAAGGTGTCCAGATATTGGAGATATTCCCAAGGAAAATGACAGCCAATTCAAAAGGAACTCAGGGAAAGTTTACTTCTGTAGGACATGCGACTAACAAGAAAACACTACCTAGCAGTATGCTCAGGCTTTATCCCTAATGCTTTATTGCCCTTTGTTCTGACTGGTTGGAACTTAGGCTCACAGTCTTGTCATGATTGGCTAGCTTGAAAAAGGTTAAAAGTTTATCTGAGCAACCAACCAAAACCAGAGCACCTGACCAAAGCAGGGACTTGTCAGAAAGACAATTCTTCCTCAGTTGGCATTCTACCATTTGAACCATGCCTCCAGTCCCTAGAAAAGCAATTCTTCCAACAGGATGTGGCTTACCTAAAATAGGGTTTTTTTGTAAGATGGTGGTGCTTGTGTCAAGTAACTTCTTTGACAGTAAGATTCTAATTCCTACTCCCACGGCCCCTCAAGCCCAATCTCTGCCCATCTCTTCTTCCTCCACTCACCCCTTCATTGATTCCTGAACAAGCCAATGAGTTCTCTTTTTATCACATGTCAGACAAAATGGTAGGAGGCGGGGATACAGCTGCCTTTGCTTAGGTGCTGTGTTGAAGGAACTCTGCAATGCTGTTCAAAACCGATATCAGCCACCTGCTTCTGAGAATACTCAATTCGATGCATGGGTAAGTGACCCACAGCCCCCTCCAGCCTGCTTCCGGAATGCCTGACTGGACACATGGATAGTGGTTCCTGACCAAGAGTGTCAGCACAGGGTACAGACAGCAATGCATCATGGGAGAAGGCGAGGGGGAGAATTCACATGAGTCTGTGGGGATGCCCTGTGCAATCACTGTGCACACCTGGATGGCCAGAACCTCTGCTTCCAAGAATGCCCGAGCAGACTCGGAAACTTCTGTGCTACAATCTGCCAGATGGTGGAAAATTCTAGAACGAAGATACTGCTGCTATGTGAGTACAGCACTATCTCATTACAAATCCAAAACTTGGGCTGGAGATGTGGTTCAGTGGTAGAGCATTCACCTAGCAAACACAAGGCCATGGGTTCAAGCCCCAGCACTACCAAAAAGAAGGAAGATAATATGCAAGCTTAGAATATGAAGACTTAGAAGCACAGCAGGGAAGGAGACATGGTCAGCCTTCTTCAGTGCCATCCGTGGCCCTGTCTGGAGCCTTCACCACAGACCTTTGCATGGACAGAACCACTTGTTACTCAATGGGAGACATCACAGAAGTCTTCTTAATCCCCTGCACTGCTGGAACTCTTGTTCTTATCATTCTTTGCACTATTACCATGGCAAGCCATCCTTTCTGATATCCTTTTATATGTATACATTTAACTCCGGACTTTATTTCTTCTGTGACCACCCACTGCATTTAGTAAATTTGAAAAAAGTCGCCAGGTGCCAGCAGCTCATGCTTATAATCGTAGCAACTCAGGAGGCTGAAATCTGAGGGTCACAATATTCAAAGCCAGCTTGGTCAAGAAAGTCCATGAGACTCCAAGTAAGCACCAAAAAATCTGAGGTTCAAGTGGTAGAGGGCAGACCTTGAGCAAAGGGACAGAGCCCCCTGAGTTCAAGCCCCAGTACTAGCCCGAGAAGAAAAAGGAAAAAAGGAGGAGAGGAGAGAGGAAGGGGGGAGGGAGAAAGGAAAAGGGGAAAGGGGAAGGGGAAAGGTGGGAAAAGGGGAGAAGTGAAAGAGAAGGGGAGGGGGGAAAGAGAGGGGGGAAAGAGAAGACAGATTCCTACCTAGTATTCAGAAAAATTTAAACCATGTGTTTCTGCTTCTTTTACTGATTCTTTTACAAGTAAACCATTAAAATGCACTCTTTTGAGAGCCGTTTGAAGTCCCAAGAGCTCCCAACTATTTTACAAGCTGTTTTCCTTCAAACCAAAAGGATATGTTTAGACTTACCTAGGAAGTATGGAAAGCCACCAAACCTGAAAAGGATTCTTTCTTAACCTTCAATCTGACCCAACAAGTTGCCTGCCTGGAACTCTCTGTAGTGGACAAGGTTTGCGACCCTCTTGGATTCTGGGGGCATGAGGAAGGCCCATGGAGGGAGCCAGGATTTTTAGGAAACTACAAAACTTGAAAACAAGTCTGTTCTGGTACTGTGATGGCCCCTTCACCCAACTGAAAGTCACAGCCCAGCAGGTGACATATGACTGAAAGCCATCAGGGAACGCTTTTTTTTTTTTTTGGTTGGTCATGGGGCTTGGGTGCTGTCTCTGTACTCTTCAGCTCAAGGCTAGCGCTCTACCGCTTGAGCCACAGTACCACTTCCGGTTTTCTGGTGGTTAATTGGAGATAAGAGTCTCATGGATTTTCCTGCCAGGGCTGTCTTTGAACCATGGTCCTCAGATCTCAGCCTCCTGAGTAGCTAGGATTACAGGCATGAGCCACCAGCGCCTGGTCTTCCTACCTTTTTGCTGTGTGTGTGTGTGTGTGTGTGTGTGTGTGTGTGTATGCCTGTCCTAGGCCTGGGAACTATTCCTTGATATTTTATTCAAGGCTGGTACACTTGAGGCACAGCTCCACTTCCAACTGTTTGCTGGTTAACTCAGATCTCTACCTTATAAATAGGTAGAATTACAGGTGTGAGCCACCAGTGCCTGTGACTCTTACTATTCTTGCAAAACTTCTGGTCAGCCTTGTCACTCTCTACAGATTAGTGACACCCAGGTAAAAACTGAATAATAACAAAACTGAGGCTCAGAGTTCTTCATTAAAGAATGAGTGTGCTCTCTTTTGGGAGATTTTCAAGTACAAAATCCCCCACTGAGCTTTATAACATAGTGGGTCTACTCCATGAGTATGTGTGATTGGAACCTTGGCATCAGGAAGCCAGGCTCAGATAGAAGCATCCTGAGGGCAGATTAACAGCAGACTGTGAGCTCAGCCTGACAGACTGACACCAGAACTCTCTTTTCCATGGAGTTCATGAGAATCTGCCAGACTGAATGGAGGGAACAGGTAGAGTTGACCATACCCATCATAGCTGACCATGCCCATCATACTTTAGGAGAAATAAATTAAACCAGGCATGGTGGTGCATGTTTGGAATCCTGGCTATTCAGGCTACTGAAAGCTGAAGACCTTGGTTCAACGCCATCCAGAGCAGGAAAGTCCATAAGATTCTTATTTTTAATTAACCAACAAAAAGCCAGAAGTGCAAGTGTGGCTCAGTTGGTAGAGTGCCAGCCTTGAATGAAAAAGCTAAGGGACAGTGGCCAGACTCTGAGTTCAAACCCCAGTGAAAGAAAAGAAGAAAGTAAGGAAGGAAGGAAGGAAGGAAGGAAGGAAGGAAGGAAGGAAGGAAAAGAAAGAAAGAAAGAGAGAGAAAGAGGAAGGAAGGAAGGAAGAGGAAAGGGATAAACTATTCACATTAAGAGACTTCTAGAAGCCAAGGGCTAATGGCTCACCACTGTAATCCTAGCTACTTAGAAGGCTGAGATCTGAGGATCACAGTTCAAAGGCAGCCCAGGCAGGAAAGAAAGCCTCTAAGACTTTTATCTCCAGTTAATTACACACACACACACACAAACACACAAACCTAGAAATGAAGCTGTGACTCAAGTATTAGAGAGGTAGCCCTGGGCACAAAAGCTCAGGGACAGTGCCCAGGACCAAAGTTCAAGCCCCATGATGAGCATTACAAAAAAGAGCAAGAGAGAGTTATACAGAGAGTGAGCGAGAGACAGACAGACAGACAGGCAGGCAGGCAGGCAGGCAGGCAGACAGACAGAGACAAAGAGAGACTTCTAGAACTGCTTAATTACACAGGGTGAAAAATCACCTTGGCCACTTGGTTCTTTCTGCATTGGGAAGCACTGTTCAGACAAAAGCCAGTGCTTAGCGGACAGTCACTTTGGGTTCTGCGTTGCTGGTGAGTCTGGGCAGGACAGGGAGTCCATGGCTGTCCTCTGGTCAGTTTTTGTGATGTGGGTGTAGGCACTCTGCCTGTCTCCTGAAATTCTCCCATGCTCCTCCGTGCCCACAGCATGGGAAAAGGGTAACCCTGGGAGCTGCCAGGAATCCCTAGACCCCTAAAAGACAGCAATGTGCCTTTGTCCCTGGGTCACCTGTCCCCATAGGACAGTACTGAGCACTAGTACTAAGGACAATACTAAGAACTCCATAAGCCTGGGTATTGCACCTCTTTTCCATCTAATATCTTTTGATAAAGGACAAGGGCTCCAGGAGTGGAGGGCTGCTTTCTGCCACACCCATGGCTGTCCTGGCCACTTCAACTATTGAAATGGCTCTCTTGAAAGAAAAGAAAAAGTTGTGTGTGTGACAGTAGCTGGGCTTGGACTCAGGGCCTGGGTGCTATCCCTTAGAGTTTTTGTTCAAGGCTAGTTCTACCACTTGAGCCACAGCTCTGCTTCTGGCTTTTTGGCTGGTTGATTAGAGATCAGAGTTTCATGGACTTTCCTGCCTAAGCTGGCTTCAAACCATGATCCTCAGATCTCTGCCTGCTGGGTAGCTGGGATTCCAGGCGTCACCATAGGGGCTTGGGGCCTTCTAGCCTTTTCTTCTGGGTCCCATCTTTCCAACCAGCCTCTTAATCACTTCTGGGGTCATCCTCAACAATTCCTCTGGCTTCTCTCAGTCTCTCCTAAAAGGCTTTTTCTGTACAAAAGGCAAACTGAAATATTTCCTGAACCCAGGAGACTCTGGCTTTGTATAGCCTGCAATTTTTCAAGAATGAAAAAAATAATAATAATCAGTCAAAAAAACTTCTTTGAGAAATGAGCCAGAGACTGGAAAGTAACTCCCCACACAGTGAGGAGACTGTGTCTCCATGGATCTTATATCTTGGCTCTGCTCTAGACATTTCAGCACTGGAGAAAGTTCGGGAATGTTAATGCCCATAGACCCGGCTTACACAAAGAGGCGTCCCCTTCCAGAGCTTCTGTGTTAATCAAAGCTGATTAAAGCCAGGCCACCTGCTGCTTTCACAGCTCTGAACACTAAAGAAAAGCAGAGATGGCTATCTGGCCAGCTCGCAGAGATTTGCTCCTCTCCATGAAAATATACACACTGACATGGGCAGAGATGGAGATTTACAAGGTGTTCGATTTGATCACCTTTCAGCAAAGGAAAATCTGGCTTGTGTATCCACGTCAGGGGCTTCTGGGGACTGGGCTGGGGAGGGGGCGAGGTACAAGGGAACAGGCCCGGAGGGAGACACAGGTCTACAGTCAAGCTCTGATGCCACTGAAGGTCACCTTCATTACTCCAGGCCCTGTTGAGGTGGACCCATGCAGATGGTCTCCGTGGAGATGACATCTGTGGAGGCGGCCCTGTGGAGATGGCACCCGTGGGAATGACATCAGTGGAAATGGCACCCGTGGAGGCAGGCCCATGTTTGCAGAATGCCTGCAACCCTGGCTGACCTCTGCATCACGGAGCCTGGCATGACACTGGCCTCTGCCCACCCACGGGGTCCTTGCAGCCTCCCCGGAGCCCGTCTGAATTGTGGCTGGCTTCTCCCTGGACAGGTGCGCGCTGATGATCTTTTCTGGAGAAAGGAACCCGGAGGAGCTCGCAGCCGACCTCCTCCCCTGACCTGGCCAGCAGCAGCTCACGCTGGCCGCTCCCCAGGACTCAGTCTCTGGAGACGGATTCGAGCTGCAGAGGCCGAGGACGGGAAGATGCGCGCTCACCGCTACACCCGGCAGCAGCCAGATGTTCTTCATCTTATGTGAAAATGTTCAAATATGCAAATTACAAGAATCAGATGCTAATTTTAATCCATAAAATTAGTTATTGTGTAGAAGTGCTCACTCACTGCTGTGTCTGGCAGCAGCCAAGATGTGTCCCATTCTTACATGAACATTTTAAATATGCAGATAAAAATGATGAGATGCTAATTTTAATGACAGTTTTTTTTTAATGAAGAACTATTTTGATAAAGCCAAGATTGGATGTCTACCTTCAGAAACTACTACATGTATGGTATAGAGGGGTGTAAACATGATACCCTTTCGTTTTGTTTTGTTTTGTTCAAAAAAGCAGAATACTTGAAACCATATAAACAAAGATATATATTTTAATATGCTCAAGGAGGCTCTGCTTCAAAAATAAGAAATTGAGGGCTGGAAATGTGGCTCAGCGGTACATACCTTCTAACAATCCTAAGGCCCTGATTTCAAACCCCAGTACTGCCGGAAGATGAAGAGTAAAAGAATAGAGAAAGAAGAGAAGAAGGAAGAAGAGTTGGAGGAGGAAGAATAAGAGGAGGAAAAAAGGAGGAAGAAGAGGAGGAAGTGGAAATGGAGGAGGAGCTGAAAAAGAAAGAAGGAGAAGAAAGAGAAGGAGGAAGAAGAATAAGAAGAGGAAAAGGAGGAGAAAGAGGAGGAGGAAGAAGAGCAGGAAGAAAAGGAGAATAGCTCAAAGTTACATAAAAGCAAGATGTACAAGTATATAGTAAACTATGTCACGGTAGCAGGTAAATGTTGAAGTTTCAGTGTAGAGCTTCACTTAAAGCCTCAAACAGGTCAAGCATCTCCAGGTAATTTCCTCTCAGCATTTTTGGGTTCATGCCTTTTCTCACCTTTGGTTCTGTCACCAGTACATGCTGATAAGGGGAGAGATAAGCCTGGCATAAGACCAGCACCCATAAGATCAGCACTCATTTCTGCCCATAACCCCTTTTCCAGAATTCAAACAAGGGGAGTTGGATTAGCAAACTACTCAAGCGCTGGGAGAGATGAAATGGTGTGAAGCAACTGTGACATAGAGTGCTTTAGTCTGTTTTGTTTTGCTGAAACAAAATGCCTGAGACTGAACCCCTTATCAAGAAAAGAGGTTTAGCACTCATAGTCTGTAGGATTCCCATCTGTTGGGTGAGACCTTCTTTCGAAATCAAGCACAGCAGATGGAATCGTGGGCAGAACTGTATCAGAGATGTCTCATGAGGAGGAGGAAGAAAGCGGCCAGAGGGGCCAGGCTCATCATCAACAACACATTCATCAGTCGCAAAGGAACGAATCCATTCTTACAAAACTGGACCAATTCCACAATATGGCCATTAATCCCCAAAGACAGTCAAGACCCAATCACCCCTGCACCTGGCACCCAGCTTCACTGCTGAAGCTCTGATGCTTACATATCCTGAAAAATAACTAGAGACAGCACATTGTCCCCAGTCCTGCAAATGCTGACATGTTTACATCGTGTGCACACACAACATAAGCATGCTGGGTGGATTCACTCCAGGCAGAAGTGACTTTGTTCTTTTTCATTCTTTTTCAAATATTCCCCATGGTGTCTTCAATGGACACACATCATCCTCAAAATTAAAACATTAGTTGGGTGTCAGTGGTTTATGCCTGTAATCCTAGCTACTCAGGGAACAGAGATCTGAGGATCATGATTCAAAGCCACCCTTGGCACACAAATTCAAGAGATTATCATCTCCAACTAACCAGTTTAAAAAAATTAGAAATGGAAGCGTAGCTCAAGTGTTAGAGCACCAGCTTTGAGTGAAAAAGCAAGAAAGCAAGTGAGGGTATGAGACACTGAGTTTAAGCCCCAGTACTGGAGAGCACACACACACACACCATGGTTTTAAAAAGTTAAAGTTACTCAAATACCACTGGGAACTGTGGTTCATATCTATAACCAGATCTTCGGGAGTTAGAGGTAGGAGGATCGGGGTCTGAGCCAGCCCAAGCAAAAGTAGAAAATCCTAACTTAAAAACAAAGAACAAAAGAACTGGAGTTGTGGCTCAAATAGTAAAGGACTTGCTTAGCAAGTGTGAGGCCCTGAGTTCAATTCTCAGTACTCTTAAAAAAATAAGCTGGGGGGCTGGGAAGGTGGCTCAGTGGTAGAGTGCTGGCCTTGCATGCCTGAGGCCCTGGGTTCAATTCCTCAGCACCACGTAAGCAAAAAGAAAAAAGCCGGAAGTGGTACTGTGGCTCAAGTGGTAGAGTGCTAGCCTTGAGCTGAAGAGCCGAGGGACAGCGCCCAGGCCCAGAGTTCAGGCTCCACGACCGGACCCAAAAAAAAAAAAAAAATAAGCTGGGGGCTGGGAAGGTGGCTCAGTGGTAGAGCGCTTGCCTTGCATGCATGAGGCCCTGGGTTCGATTCCTCAGCACCACATAAGCAAAAAAAGCCAGAAGTGGTGCTGTGGCTCAAGTGGTAGAGCTCTAGCCTTGCGCTGAAGAGCTGAGGGATAGTGCCCAGGCCCAGAGTTCAGGCCCCAGGACCGGACCCAAAAACAAACAAACAAAAAAAAAAGCTGGGCATTAGTGGTTCACACCTGTGATCCTAGCTACTCAGGAGGCTGAGATTTCAGGATTGCAGTTCAAAGCCATCCTGGCCAGGAAAGCCCATGAAACTCTTAACTCCAAGTCATCAGTAAAAACCCCAAAGTGGAGCTCTGGCTCACATGAGAAAGCACTAATCTTGAGCAAAACAGCTCAAGGACAGCAGCCAGGCCCTGAGTTGAAGCCCCAGTATCAGCATTAAAAGAAAAAAAAAGAGTATGATTACCATCTAGACTAGAAATGATATGTGTAGCAAGCCACAAAAATAGGGAGTGCAAGGCAGCTAGAGCTATAGATGTGTTTGTACCAATTGTGAAGTCAGATTTGGGAGACAGCTCAGAGAACTCCTCTGGGCCCCAGAATTGCTGTTGAAACATGCTGTTGGTTCTGATGAGATCATGGGGTGGGTGGGGGAACAAGGGTTGGAAGGCAGGGCTGCCTCCCACACTGGCACGTGCACAGGAGAGGGGTCCTCACCCCTCCCAGTGAGCGCTTCCTCAGGGGTCTTCATGAATACATTAAGTGTTCACACAATGCAATCTCAAGGTAAGGGGGGTGAAAGCATTCCATACCGCAGAAACAGGCTGAGTTAAGTCAAGATAAGCTGACTTCTTTACTGCCGGGCTTATCTGGACTGCAAGTGCATTAATGTGCTTCCTGAGTCACAGATAGAATCAGATAGTCTTTGTAACAGCATCCAAAAATAACTCCTCCCAGGAACCCTTTTACAGGGGACATCCTAGGGTCTTTTGGGTTTTGGTGGGCAGGAAATCCACAGTGAACAATACCCACCAAGCCCCTTTTCTTTTTAAGCTTTGTATTCTCCTTTTGGAGACACAATATCGAGAAATAAATGAGAAAGCTAGGTGGTGGTAGCTCATCCTTGTAATCCTAGCTACTCAGAAGGCTGAGATCTGAGGATTGTGGTTCAAAGCCAGCCCACTCACAAAAGACCATGAGACTCTTATCTCCAATTAACTACCAAAAAGAAGACAGGAAAGAAGGAAAGGAAGGAAAGGAAGGAAGGAAGGAAGGAAGGAAGGAAGGAAGGAAGGAAGGAAGGAAGGAAGGAAGATGTAAAGTATATAGCATTTCTAGTGTTGTTGAGAAAGCAAGCCAGAGGAGCTGGCAAAGAGGCTGGGCAAGCATGAAGGAGCTGAGGTGTAGAGCTCACTCAGAGACTATCACCCGATAGGATGAACTGTAGGCACTACTGAACACACTCACTGGGTGGGACACTCCCTCAGTATTTGTCCTCCTTGCCCTTGCCTACCTGTCACAAGTACTTGGGCTTGTGAGATGTGGTCTCCCTGGACGGCTTTGCTGCAGAAAGCAGTGGGCACAACTTTTTGCCTTTCTTCACCAACTGTGGCTAAAGGTAATAGGCCTTTTCAAGACAAATGCCAGATGGAAACAATTAGCCCAAGTCTAATGCTCCCAGGTGGCTCCAGGCCAGGCCTCCTTCTCCATTCACCCCACACCGTGATGGAGTGGAAGGCCTCTCCCCTGCTGATGGACACTTGAGACTCCAGAGTCGAGGCTGTGCCCTCTGGTCACCTTTTAAGAAGAGCCAGCTGAAGGCCACAGGGCCATTTTTGAAATCTTTGCTCGAAGTGTCTCTGTCTTGTGACAACTATGTTTTCTTTACTATAGAGCAGGGTCAAAAGATAGGGCCAACTTCTGACTTGGTTTACTTCCTGCTTGGAGAAGGCAGCTATACCCAGATACCTGCCACTTCCTGCCTACAGCTTGGTCTTCTGATGTCCTCCAGAGAAGCATGGAGGAGTCACAGGGTCTGTGCTCCTTGTGCTTCTCCTGAAGATAACTCTAGGGCCTCAGAGCAGTGACAGGAAGATTCATGCAGCCAGGCACTGAGTAACTTTGGACCATCTAGGAAACCACTCTAAGCCAGGTGCCAGTGACTCATGCCTGTATTCCTAGCTACTCAAGAGGCCAAGATCTGAGGATCATGGTTCAAAGCCAGCCTGGGTAGGAAAGTCTGTAAGACTCATCTCCAATTAACTATCAAAAAGCTGGAAGTAGATCTGGGACTCAAGGGATAGAATGGCCAATCTTGAACTACAAAGCCAAGTGAGCGTGTGAGGCCCTGAGTTCAAACCCCAGGGCCACACACACACATACCACAAAGCTGGGGTATGGTGATACACACCTGTAATCTCAGAGCTCAGGAGGCTTAGGCTGGAAGTACTTGAGTTTGAGGGCAGCCTTAGTTACATAGTAAAACCTTGTCTCAGAAAAAAAAAAAAAACCTGACAAAGACTCCACAAAGATGGAACAAATATGTCTCTACTTGTTCTCCTACTCAGCTCATCGTTAAGTCTGTATATCACCAAAGAAACATTAGAAGACTAAAAAGACAGGAAAAAGTAAACCAAGAAATTCACATCCTAACAAATGATACAGCAATGATTTCTTTGTGTTTTATTTCACATACTAGAGGAGTTAAGAACCTAACTACTCAAGAGGCTGAGATTCTTAGGATCATGGTTCAAAGCCAGTCCAGGCAGGAAAGTTCATGAGACTCATCTCCAATTAACCACCAGAAACCAGAAGTGAAGCTGTGGCTCAAAATGATAGAGTGATAGCCTTAAGTAAAAAAGCTCAGAGACAGAGTCCAGGGCCTGAGTTCAAACCCCAGGATTGACAAAAAAGAAAATAGAAAAAAGAAAAGAAAGAAACTAAAAACACCAATATAACCCTGTTTTCAGCAGCCAAAGGATTGGGAAGAGACCAGCCTCACAAGACAGGTTTAGGAACTAAACCCCCACAGAGAGAATGACAGCCCACCGTCCCCATCAGCAAGGCGGTGTGAAGTGCCCACACTGCCTGCACTCTTGCAGGACGGTGACAAGGCTCCATCATCCGGCCCAGGGGACAATGGAGGAAACTGTGGGAAGCTCAGAGTTCCAGGCTTGCCAGGCAATAATGAGCCCTCTTCACCATGGTGACCGGGGGTTCCATGTTGGAGGCCTGAATTTCATTCCTGCACCCACCCCACTGAAGGATGGAATATTGCCAAAAGACATATGCTAAAACACAAGATTTAATTCTACCCAGCGCATCAAGATGTACACAGACAATTTATTTTTCTATACTAAGATCTCAGAAGATCTCAGATGGAATGGGAGAAGACATGACACTGAAATCACACTGATGTTGGAGTATTGTAACAAGGGTTTCAAAACAGCTGCCATAAAAACACTCCAAATAAAAATGATGGACATGCTTCAAACAAATGGAAAAGTAGAAGCTTGCCAGGTGCCACTGGCTCATACCTTAATCCTACCTACTCAGGAAGCTGGGATTTCAAAGCCAGCCTGGGCAGGAAAGTCTGTGAGAATCTTAGTTATGTATCAAGAATCTTATTTCCAATTAACTACCCACAAAAAAATCATAAGTGGAGCTGTGGCTTAAGTGGTAGAGCACTGGCCTTGAGCAAAAAAAGCTCAGGGACAGCATACAGACTCTAACTTCAAGCCACTGGATGAGCATAAGAGAGACCAACAGACAGAGAGATCTTTGTGTAATAACAGAGTCTAACATTTATGTCACTGGAATCTGAGAGAGAAAGGCGGAAAGAGGAAAGAAAGCTGAAAAGTTACTCAAAACTACTATCAGAAAATTTCCAAATTGGGAAAAACATATAAACTTACATATTCAAGAAACTGAACAAGCAATGTGCTAGTGGCTCTCATCTGCAATCCTAGTCAGTCTGAGCAGGCAAATCCAAGAGGTTCTGATCTCCAACTAACCACCAAAATACCAGATGTTCAGCATGGCTCAAGTAGTAGAGCACCAGCCTTGAACAAAAAAGCTAAGGGACAGCACTCAGGCCCTAGGTTCAAGCCCCAATACCAGCTCTCTCTCTCTCTCTCTCTCTCTCTCTCTCTCTCTCTCTCTCAACTAAAAAGAGGCTGAGCAAAACCCTAATGGAATAAAAAATTATACACCAACTTACATTACAGCTAAATTTATGAAAACTAAAGACAAAAACAAAGAGTCCATACAAGCATCCAGA
>NW_012267392.1:2773595-2819718 GCF_000151885.1 Dipodomys ordii
GGAATAAAAAATTATACACCAACTTACATTACAGCTAAATTTATGAAAACTAAAGACAAAAACAAAGAGTCCATACAAGCATCCAGAGAGAAACAATAATTTACCTGTAAGGAAAAACAATTCAAAGACAACAGATTTCTCTTCAGGACCTATGGAGGCTGGGGGAAGTGGCACATTTCCCAAGGGCTGTGGAAATGACCTGTCAACTCAGGATTCTACCTCCAGTGAAAACATTTTTCAGCAAATCAGGGAAAGTGATGACATTTTCAAGTAGCCTTTCTTTTTGCTCTTGGATTTCCTAAATTTCGTTTGACAGTTGGAGCAACATTTATAATAACTTCTAATGTTCTCAGGGTATGCAGAGGAAATACTTAAGACAATTATACAATGAGTGAGAGAGGGAAAAGGGCTTGAAGCAATGTTTGTGCTACAATTTCAGTCATAGCAGAGTACACTAGGTGGTGTTTATAGAGTACTCTATCTGTAATGTAGCAGTACCTAAGCAATTATTAAACACACCATGTATAAGAGGATACACTGGAACCCCTATAGATCAGTCCAAATGTGATATTTTTGTGGTTGTACTACTGATGATTGAACTTAGGGCCTCACACTTGAAACCTGAGTACTTCACTAATTGAGCTGTACCTCTGAGCCCTTTTTATCTAGTAATTTTGGAGTTAAGGCCTTGCTTTCTGCCTGTCACATCTTGGCCCGTGACCCTCCTACTTGTGCATCCCCAGGTCACGGTAATGACAGACACGCTTCACTTCACCCAGCCTGTACTTCTCCTGTAATGAGATCACAGCTCTGTGCCCTCACAACCCAGCCACTGAGTGAGATGAAGTCTTGGATATTTTTATGCCCATGGTGACCACAAAATATCTCGAATCTCCACCTCTGAAGCAGCTAGAATGACAAGTTTGGGCCACTGCACCCAGACAAAATGTAGTTCTTAAATATACTTTTAAGTCAGGAAGTAAAAAAGCAGATAAACAAAAACAAAAAACAAAACAGGCCAGCTGCTGTTGTCTCACACCTATATAATCCTAACTACTGAGGAGGTTGAGACCTAATAACCAAAGTTCAAAGCCAGCCTGGCCAGGAAAACCTATGAGACTCTTATCTCCAATTAATCATCAAAAAAGCCAGAAATAGATCTGTGACTCAAGTGGTAGAATGCAGTCTTGAGTAAAAAAGCTAAGGGACAGGATCTAAGCCCTGAATTCAGATCTTAGGACTGGCACAAAAAAAAAAATGATAGAACAAAAAAATCAAATAAAAGCTACCAATGATCATATTTATATACTATTTCCTTAATTATTATAAACATAAATAGCTTAAATAACCAAATAAAAATAAAGATTGCCAGAGCAAGCAGAAAGTATAAATGAAATACTCTTTCAATATCTCATTAAGAATTATCAACAAAAACAGCCTGAAAATGGAAAGATGAAAAAATAAAGTAGGCATATGCATTCATAAACTGCCATCTTGAACTGAAATCCCTTTGCACAATCACTTAAAGATAATAATAATAAATATGCAAACATAAATATAAAGAAACCTGTAACGACTATGTTCTTATCATATAGTCTTCAGAGAAAGAAAATTACATTACCAGGGACAGAGAAGTTGGTTCCATAACAAGATAATAGAATCAATTCAAGAAAACATGACCATTTTCAAGTGTTCATGCCAGTCAACACAGTTGGAAAATACAAGAAGAGATATCTAAAAGAAATAGAAGTAGAAATAGGCAATTTAGAGCCTTAGCTTTAGCAACACTCTTCCAATAGTTAAAAAAATGGAAAATGAGCAGAAATATAGACCTCAACAACATGATCAGCCAACATACACAGAACACTCTGTCTCAAAACAACAGAATATACATATTTTCCCAAGAAACTATAAAACATATACCAAGATACATAACAACCTGGCCCATACAACAAATTTAACAAAGTTAGAAGAACTATGTACAGAATATTCTCTAGACTCAAACTAGAAATCAATGAAAGAAAAATAACAGAAAAAATTCAAATATTTGAAGGAACTTAAATAAAACACTTAAAAATAATCTCTGGATCAAAAAAGATACATCACTCAAAATAAACAAAGCTGAAAACAATTTTTTAACTAACTGAATAAAGATGAAAGCAAAATCTATTATTTTGGAAAATTGGAGCTGAAGGATCCTGAGAGAGAAATCTGTTATATTGAAGTTAATGGTACCAAGCACCAGGGGTCAAGACTGTTGTACTATCTACTTATGATGCTGAGATCTGAGGATTGCTATTCAAAGCCAGCCCAGGCAGAAGAGTCCATGAGACTATCTCTAATGAACCACCAAAAGCCAGAAGTGGAGCTTCAAGTGATAGAATATTAGCCTTGAGCAAAAAAATTAAGAGACAGAACCCAGGCCCTGAGTTCAAGCTCCAGTACTGGCACAAAAATAGTGCAAAATTCAGGAAGCTGAAATCTGAGGATCACAGTTCAAAGCTGGCCTGTGACTCTCATCTCCAACTAAGCACCTTTAGGTGAACCTATGGCTCAAATGGTAGAGCAGAGCAATAAGGCAAGAAAAGGACATTAAAGGGATCCGCATAGGGATGGAAGAAATTAAACTATCCCTATTTGCAAATGACATGGTATACCTTAACAATCCCCATAACCCCACTCTCAAACTCCCAGAGCTAATTAAACACTTGGCAAAGTAGCAGGACACAAAATTAACCCACAAAAAATCAGTTGCCTTTCTATACACCAACAATGTACAAGCAGAAAGGGAAATCAAGGAAACAACCCCATTCACAATAACCTCATAAAATAAAATAAAATACCTAGGAATTAACCAAAGATGTAAAGGAACTATTTAGTGAAAACTATAAAATTCTAAAGAAAGAAATCATAGAGGACACCAAGAAATGGAAAGACCTTCCATGTTCTTGGGTAAGCAGAATTAATATGGGGGAAATGTCCATACTGCCAAAAATGATATACAAATTCAATGCAATTCCCATCAAAATCCCAATGACATTATTTACTGAAACAGAGAAAACAACCCAAAAATTCATATGGAACAACCAAAGACCTAGAATAGCCAAATCAATTCTGGGCAAAAGAAACAACATGGGAGGGATCACAATACCAGATTTCAAGCTCTACTATAGAGCCATAATAACAGACAGCTTGGTACTGGCACAAAAATGGCCCAAAGACGAACAGAACAGATTAGAAGATCCAGAAATAAAATTACATACCTATAGTCAGCCTATATTTGACAAAGGAGCCAAAGAAATACATTGGAAGAAACATAGCCTCTTCAACTATTGGTGCTGGGAAAATTGGGCAGCCACATGCAGAAAACTAAAAGTGGACCCCAACCTGTCACTACACGCTAACATTAAATGGTAGGGCACTAGCCTTGAGCACAAAAGCTCAGGTACAGCATCCAGGCCCTGAGTTCAAGCCCTAGAAATGGCACAAAAAAAGAGGAGGAGGAGGAGGAGGAGGAGGAGGAGGAGGAGAAGGAGGAAAAATAGTGTGTATTATTTTCCCACAGCTGAGGCCATGCCAAAGGCATTTATTCTGCACTTTTAAAAAACCTTGAAGACAAGCTGAACCACAGGCGAGTCAAGCAAACAGCTGGCTGGGTGCCAGTCTCCCCAGGGTAAGGGCTTTGCTTGCTCTGCCGAGGGCTCAGAGCCCAGTATTCCCCTGTGGCCCAGAGATGCTGCCTTCTAGCTCCTGGCCAACACAGCATGGAGTTTACACAGAGATTCTAACCTTACAACTAAATTCACATCCAGTCCCTTCCAGAATCAGCATAGTGTTAAAATTATTATCAAACTGGTTGCCAGTGGCTCACACCTGTAATCCTACTCAGGAGGCTGAGATCTGAGGATTTCAGTTCAAGGCCAGCCTGGACAGGAAAGTTCATGAGACTCTTATCTCTATAATTGGCACACACTTTAAAAAAAAAAAAGGCCAAAGTGGAGCTGTGGCACAAATGGTAGCCTTGAGCACTGGCCTTACAAAGAAGCTCAGGGACAGTGCTCAAGCCCTGAATTCAAACCCCAGGATGAGCACAAAATAAAATGAAGATTATCAAATATTTAGATACAAACTATGCTCAACGGAACCATAAATACCTCATGTTGTATCTTGTAGTAGGCTGCAGTAACTCAGCAAGCAGACTGGCTGTGGGGCAGAGGTGGCAGCTCACTGGCGGGAGGACTCTGAAATGCAGGAACCTCAGAGTGACTGCAAAATATGGATCACCAAGAAATGAGAATCAGTCAGCCCCTCAGTAATCAGGAAGTGCACCACCCTATCGATGCAGAAAATTGGTCAGTTTTCCATGCCTATGACAAGATGCCTGAATTATACAACTTCTAAAGAGTAAAGGTTTGTTGATGGCCCACTGTTTCTGAGGTTTCAGTTCATGCTCAGCTGTCTCCATTGCTTTCAGTCTGTAATACAATGGGGTTTCATGGTGAAGAAAAGTTGTGAGTGGCACCAGTTCTTTAACTCATGGACCTTTGGGAGATAATCAAGATTCAAACTACAGCACAGGGCTAGGAATAAGACAGCATCTCTAAGAGAAAGTCCAGACAAGAATCTGAACCCTGTTCTAGCTGGATGAGAATTATCCTCCCCAAATGTCACAATTCTTGTGACTTATAGATTTGATCATTTTCTCTCATCCATGTGATCTCAGCTCACCCATCCAGCTGCTAGGAGAATTAGGGGTTCACTTCAGGCTGATCATTGCAGTTGTGTTTCTGCTACCCACTAGGTGAGGCGGATACTTTTAAGGACAAACTCCTATACTGGTAAGGATTCAAAGTGCCCTTTATTTTCAGCTAAAACTTGACGGTGCAAATTGAGCAAGCCCAGAGACTTCCCTGTCTACCATTGCAACCTTTCAAACACATGCTTCTTAAATCATGGCCTTAAACTGAGTACCTTCCTATGTAAAGTGTGTTCTTATGTAAATATGTATAAAGTCCCTGAACCTCACAATTCCGTTGTTGGAGAATAGCATTGTTTTGGAAATAACTCCTGTCTTCTCCTTACCTGCTGAAAGTGATATATCTTTTTCCACTCTTGTATATTTTGGTTGTGCTTATTTTTACTTTGTTCTCACCAAGAAGCAAATCCAATTTATTCAGTTACATTTCCTGGGTTTATAATACAGCCCAGATTCACCCATGGGTGCTCAGAGCTTGCAAGCATCTTCTCTTCAATATGCAGATGACTACGTGAAGCTTGAAGGGGCATTGATGCAATCCTTCACTTCTTCCCCTCCATCCTGACTTCCTGCTCTTCCTCATGCTCCATGCTCCAAGCCCTGCCACTCCAAGCAAAGGTGGCTTTTGCGGCTCTCCTGGAAAGATCAACCCTTCCTTCCTAGTGCTGAATCCTAGAAACCACTGGGTTTGATATTTCTGGCATCCTTGATGTCTCAAGATGACATTTGGCACCATTTTTAGTCTCCTTACACATTTGTAGACTGTTTTCAATTGAACTGTTTTTATTTCAAACGTAAATACATGGACCAAGTAAACAATATGAAACCAGAAAGAGCACTTTCTTAATGCAAGACAGCAACCAAAAGAGCTAGTTCAAAGATATAGAGTAGGAACCAAGTATGTGTGGCTCATACCTATAAGCCTAGCTGCTGAGATCTGAAGATGGCAGTTCAAAGCCAAACCAGACAGGAAAGTCCATAAGACTCTTAGCTCCAATTTTAGTAGACTTATCAAAATATTTTTTAAAAATCTAGAAGTGGGTCTGTGGTTCAAGGGGTAGAGTTGCTAACCTTGAGCAAAGAAGCCCAGGGACAGCACCCAAGCCCTGAGTTCAAGCTCCAGGACAAGAATTGAAATGGGGGGGGGGGGGGTTGGGAGTGCTACAATCCAAAAATCTTAAGAATTTGGGTCATAGAAAGAGCATAACAACCAGATGGGCTCACTGCTCAATAAGTATTTATAGAGCAACTTCTTCAATGCCAAGACTCTGCCAAGCAACGAGGCAAAGTGAGGGGACACGCAGGCACCACAGGACTTGACCTGCATGGTGACTCTCCCAGCGGCCTCATCACATGCCCATCGGTACTGTGACCAGAGCTGAAGCAGGCAACATCTTGACCCAGCTCCACAGAGCGGGAAATCAGCCACAGAGGTGAAGTATTTGGCAGAAGAAAGAGTTCAGACAAGCACAAGATTCCAGTAAAACTCAATTTTTAAATATAGTTATCAGATCAGAAATCCAAACAGTGAGCACTTAAGAGCTAGGAGGCACATAAAATAAGAAAGTGCTGTGCTTGGCACTTTTTGGATGGGTGAGTTATGGTCATTGAGCTTTTAGTGCCTGAGAAGGGTTATAAATAGTAGTCTGTTCTTGCAAACACAGACACACACAGACACACACACTTTAACACTTGCTTGAATTTTCAGATAGTTCCAAAATCTACAATCAATGGATACTGGAATGGAGAGGTTACACGTGCCAAGTTTTCCTAACAGAGAATTACACCAAAGGATTAAAAGCATATATGTGTAAAACGGTTGTCAAGAGACAAACCAGGACTGTGAGCCTTGGTGGAAGACAGTGGGTCCCCTACACACCAAGAATTCTGAGGCCAATCACATGAAGAAGATAGACTATGAGTAGATGAACTTAGCAAGGTAGTAACTGAGTGGGTCACAGGGCAGCAAGGCGGGTGTGACCTGGGAAAAACTTGAAATCTGAAAGATAAGCAAGTTATCACATACAGAACCAGGATAAGCACACACACATACCTCCCCCTTGGGGCTTGAACTCAGGGCCTGGGCACTGTCCCTGAGCATTTTTGCTCAAGGCTAGCACTCTATCACTTGAGCCACAGCTCCACTTCTGGTTTTCTGGTGGTTCATTGGAGATTAGAGTCTCTCGGGCTTTTGTGCCCAGGTTCGCCTCATATCTCAGCCTCCTGAGTAGCTAGGATTACAGGCTTGAGTCAACAGCACCCAGCCAGGATAAACATTTTAAGAGTACAGAATAGAAAAAGCTCACCAGAAAGGGGCACTAGTCAGGACCAGGCACTCAGCCTGGGCATGAAAGGTCAAGGAGGGACAGGTGTGCACGGAGTGGCAGGGGTATGGCTCTGGGGTGGATGTGATGGGCAGTATTGTAGAGCTTTGAACAGGGAGAGGGATCCTGGATCTTCCTGCTTGGAAGGTCACATTGCTGCTGTGACTGGAAGGAAGGAGTGGGAAAGCAGGGAGGCCTTCCTAGGGGAGCAGGCAGAAGGGGGTAGCTGGAGGCAGAGGGATGCACAGGGAGTGGGAATGAAGTGTATTTGCATCTGACTGACAGGTTCATTGTCAAAAGAGCCTGGCAGCAGTGCCTCCTGCCTGTCATCCTAGCTGTTCAAGAGGCTGAGATCTGAGGATCAAAGTTCAAAGCCAAGCCTGAGCAAGGAAGTCTGTGAGACTATCTCTAATAAACTTAAAAAATTAAAATTAAAAAAAAAAGCCAGAAGTGGTGCTGTGGCTCAAGCGTTAGAGCTCTATCCTTGAGCAAGAGAAGCTCAGGGACAGCACCCAGGCCCTGAGTTCAAGTCACAAAAAAAGAAAAGCCGTGAAAGGTAAACTGAGCCAAAGAAGAGCCAGGCTGGAAGGTGGAGCCGGATGCGCGGCCTCCTCAGGGCCGGAGATGATGGTTCTGGAGGACAGCGGCGCCCTGCAGGCCTGGTGACAAGCGTCCCCACAGGTAGAGCGACCCGGCGGCCCTGCAGAACTCAGGGGGCCCCTTGCCCCTTCCTTGCTCCTCTGGCCTGTCCAGCTTCACTGTCCAGCCATCCATCAGCCCAGCACCGACACGCCTGCTGCCGGGTATTCTCCTGGGCTCCTCGGTGGGCTCCACCGACTAAAGAACTGAAGCGCAGAACAAGTGTTCGAAGCAGACCACGAAGGTTTCCTAGAAAGCAAATGGAGCTGCGAAGCAGGAGCCAGCTTCAAGGAGGTACCCCAGACCCAGGCCTGCTATATATAAGGTCCATTGCCCCCCCGCCCCTTTAGGGCGTGCTCTCACCTGATTGGCTGATCAGTGGACATGCACCGTGAGAAGCCTCCTGATTGGCTCTCCCGTCTCAGCTGCGTCATCTCCCCCTGAGGGGGCACACGTGTTCTGCTGAGCCATTCTCCTGTGTGTTTTGCTGAGTCCAATCTAAAGCTCCAGGAATTGAAACTGGAACGTGCTTAAAGACTTGCATTTACAAAGTTAAAAAAGCAAAAAACCAGGGTCCTTCTCCAGATGATGAGTAAAGTGTGCCCAAAATGTTAACAGTAAGGTCACATCTTTATAAACAGCAATTTAAGTAAAATGGCAAATGAATGTACAATGTGTGTCACCACTTGGACCTCAGTCACTGGAGGGAGCTATCTTGGAGTGGGGCGGGGGGATTGTCTTGTATTGTCCAGGAATCAATGGACAGTAGGACCCAAAAACCACCGAGGAGTTGTGGTTTAAACAAAACTTTATTTGAGCGAAAGAACGAAGCTCTGACGCGTCAGGACCGTGCCCAAGGTCGGGATCTCAGGGCACGGCTTTGAGTGCCAGCCTGCCTTAGCTTATAAGCATTCTTGACCAGAAGCGGGGTGGTGAGGAGAGGGGAGGGGACTTACGCCTGTGCAGTTGGGCTCTTGGTCTATTTTGGCCAATGGTTACTCCAGAGTGTTTACAGTTTCTGCTAGGACCTTCTGCCTAGGGACTGTTGACGGGAAGCTTAGGGAATAGAGCAAAAAATGGGAGTGAAGCATTTAGGTACTAGCAGAAGCAGAGTTACAGTTCAATTTTACAACCATAAAAACAAAGTTACAAAAGCACCCATTACTGATAAGCAGAGACTTCTAATTTCTTTTTTATATGTTTTTTATTGTAAAAATACTGTACAGAGGGGTTACAGCTACATGAGTAAGGTAATGAGTACATTTCCTATCAAGCATTGTTACCTCCTCCTTATGGGGAGAGACTTCTAATTTCTACATGGCCTAAGTACCTAAATGAAATATTATATCTTTAATTTTCATACCACAACAGTTGAAATGTAGCCTCAATTGATAACTTCAACCTTCTCTCCTCTTTGAGGAGAGGGGTTTAGGCAGCTTCAGCCAACAAGTGTTTCTCTAAACCAGATGATTGTGGTGTTACAAATGAAAAGCCACTGCTGTGGCACACAGCCAAACAAGAAGAGGACAAACAACAGATTCAGTGCCACAATGGAGAAAATGCTAGTAATTGCTCAATTACCAAAAAGTAGCCTGATTTAGGATTGAATTTGCAATCCTGTCTTGACTAAGTTTTCAAATCGAAATGCTATTCTGCTACAACTTAGTCCCTTAGCTCTTTTGGGCATAGATTAGTGCTAGCTAGATTTGGAGGTCTAAGTGATAAAATGTAACAATGAAGTTATTTTTCAAAATCTACAAATTTATCTGCAAAAAAAGTAGTTTCTGAGCCTACATATGTTGCCTAGTACCTAGCTGCAGACCACATTTGTGTGTGTGTGTGTGTGTGTGTGTGTGTGTGTGTGCAAGCACTCACTCGCATGTGTGCTGCCAATGGGGCTTGAACTCTGGGCCTGGGTGCTGTTCCTTAGCTTTTCCACTCAAGGCTGGTGCTCTACTACTTGAGCCACACCTCCACTTTTGGCTTTCTTCTGATTAATTGGAGATAAGAATCTCATAGACCTTCCTGCATGGGCTGCCTTTGAACTGTGATCCTTGGATCTCTTGAGTAGCCAGGGTTTCAGATGTAAGGAACCCACATATGACTTTAGAGAGCACATTTTAGCAGCCATATATGTTCCCAAATTGCATGTTGATGATGGAAACACAAGTTGGCGTATGCCAGCCCTATCCTATACAAGCACCATGTGTCATCAAGTACAGCTGTACAGCAGTTTCTTGAAGGTCATTTTTGGATGGACTATTTTTAGCAAAAGCAACAACTCACCAAGCAGTTGCAAGCAGAATACTCAGTGAAGAATTGAACTTCCAGTGGTCTGAGGAACTTCCAGAATTAAAAACTAAATCAGTCACCAACTCTAAGGGATAAAGAGGAATACCCTAGAACAAGAAAATCATACAGCCAGTAAGCAATAGCAGATACTCAAAAAAATCAAAGGAATCATGCACTAAGAAAGTTGAAAATAAAGTAAGAAGTGATGAAAGCCAAGCTTTGACACCTGCCCCTGCCTCAAACAGTGTGCCTGCCCCTCCACACATAGAGTGGCAATCACATCTGGAGACTCTGAAAAAGAGGGAAATTGTAAGACCCAAAAGACAGTGGGCCTGGAAAGCCACTGAGCCACAAATGAACACTCAAGTTAAAAAATAAATGAGTTGGAAACATTCTCAATACCACCCTTCTACACTGCAGTCCTTTATAGCATTCACACACAGTGAGACCAAAAGAGGACATTCTTAGCAGGGGGAACACAAAGGTATAGTGTCTATGTGCCTCTGATCATATAAAATAGTATCAAAATGAATTCCAGGCAAAGCAGAAACCATTAAAAAGATAGCACCCTTCTGCTGGAGTTAGAGGACTTGAAAAGAATCATTTCCACAGTGAATGTCCACTTGTTAGCCAATCAGGTGAGACCACACCCTAACGAGGCAGGGGTAATGGACCCTATATATAGCAGGCCTGGCTCTGGGACCCCTCCTTGTAGAAGGCATCTGTTTCTCTGTTCCTTTTGCTTTGGTTATGTTGGCTATCCTCAGAAGAGTGAAGCCTTAAGCACACTACATAAGGCTTTGGCATACACTGGAAATTATTTAATAATGTCCATTAAGTTGACTTTACCTTTCCATATGTTTAATAAGTATAATAGAAAAGAGACATATGAATTTAGTAGCTAAATTTGACAGGCTAGAAGACAAATGTCATTTCTATTAAACCAATTGCCCTTAGGAATTAAATATTTACCATAGCTAAGAATGAGATATTTCAAACTAAAACAAATATAAAGTCATTTTATTGGATAAAGTCAATAAAGAACAATAAGGTGAAGAAAGTTTGTTTCGGTAACTTTAGCATGAGGATTCATTTCTGCTTCTATTTTGGGGGGAGGAGAGTGTGTGTTTGTACTGGGACTTGAACTCAGGGCCTGGACCCTGTCTTGTGGCTTTTTCACTCAAGGCTAGCACTCTACCAACTTGAGCCACATCGCCATTTCCAGGTTTTTTGGATGATTAATTGGAGATCAGAGTTTCATGGACTTTCCTGCTAGGGATCACCACAAATCATGATCCTCAAGTCTGCAAAGTATCTAGGTCACAGGCTTAAGCCACCAGCATCCAGCCCAATTCTCCCTCTAATGCTTGCATTAGCTCAGAGACTATGATGAGTGTAAGCCCAAACTCAATCAGAAACTGTGAGGAAAACTAGGTTTTCTAGACCCCTTCCTTAAGGACTCCTCAGAGTTTTCATTCTCATGTTTTAAACCCAGATTCAGAGTCTGGTCTATCCAGGGCCTGGTACACGGCCCTGATTCAGGACTCCTAGAAGCTTGAATGTATCAGGTGCTCATATTGCATAAAAAGGAACTTGGACTCCTCCCCCCCCTCCCCCCCCCCCCCCCCTCCAGTAGACTGAGCTTGGGCCATCTCTGCGGGTGTACGGGAGGGGTCAGAGACAAACCTCCTACTTACTTTTGCATATTTATTTTCTGCTTCCTAGAAGCTAATCTTTGTGTAAACACAGTGAAGATACAATGAAGAACATCCCATATGGAGTCTGTCTGGAAGGATATATTAATAATATATGTGCAAGTCTCCAGCAAACAGCAATTATTAAAAAAATAAAGACAAGTAATGAAAAGAAAGAACTAGAATATGAAGAAAACAGTTATCTTGGTCCCCAAGGGAACTATTTCTAGGATTTGCCAAAGATATTAAAATCTAAGATTCCCTGGTATCTTAACATGGCATAGTACATAATCACACAACTCCCAGATTACTTATAATATCCAATACAATATAAATATGATGTATGTAGTAAATATTATTTACATTGATGGTGTGAAATAATATATTGTTTATTGAATGATAAGAAAAAAGATTGAGCATATTTAGTATAGATGCAATGTATGTGGAATGGGGTGTGTGTGTGTGTGTGTGTGTGTTGGTACTGGGGCTTACATTCAGTCTCTCAGGCTTTCCCTTGGCTTTTTCATTCAAGGCTGGTGTTCTACCACTTAAGCACACCTCGACTTCCTGCATTTTGGTGGTTAATTGGAGATCAGAATCTCACAGACTTTCTTGCCTTGGGCTGATTTTGAGTCTCAATCCTCAGATCTCAGCCTCTTGAGAAGCTAGGATTACAGGCATGAGCTACCAGCATCCAGCTAAGACACATTTTTTTCCTAGATATTTTTATCTGTAGTTGGTTGAATCCACAGATAACAACCCTATACACACAGAAGACTGACTATTATAGTCAATGGCAGGAGAGAGAACCAGAGAAAGTGCTCTGAGAAATCAGAGTTCAAGCCCACCATGTCACCTGCAGAGGAGAAGCTCTCAGAAGCCCTGAGCTTTCCAACTATGAAATCCCGCTAGGCCTAAAGAACACAGGGCTGGACAGCACAAGGCTAGAGGATGCTATTGTATTTAAGCATTACAAGGCAGAAGCTAGCAGAGCCAAGAGAGCCCACTCCCACGTCCATGGTTTTAGTGATACTTTGGTGGTGACCAGTGAAGGAGGGAATTAAGAAAAATAGGTCACTGGGAAGTAAATGATTGGTTACTGGGTTGCAGTGAGAAGTGTTCCACATTGGAAATGGTGATAATCATGGATGAAATGAAGGCTGTAAAAATCAACACTGCTTGTCATTGCCCAGAAGATAATCGTAGAAATGATGGTTGGTGGCTCATGTCTACTCAGGAGGTTGAGATCTGGGGATCACAGTTCAGAGCCAGCCCAACCAGCAAAATCCATGTGACTCTTATCTCCAGTTAACCAGCAAAAAGCCAGACATGGAGTTATGACTCAAGTGGGAGGGAAAAAAAGGGACAGGGCCTAGGCCCTGAGTTCAAAATGCAATACTGACATATAAAAATAAAATAAAATAATGGCTTTATTTTCTTCCTATCAATCTGTCCTTCGAACAATCCACCCAAAGGAGCAGGGTCCTGCCATTGCCAGGCAGGCCAGAGCAGAGCCCTTGCCAACAAGACCCTTCCAAGATTCAAGAGCACCACAGAGAAAAGCCCAGGCAGCTTCTGATGATAAGAAACAGGTCTTCCAGAGAGTCCTCCGGGAAAGTCCTGGAATTTCTCCTCCCTCCCTCCTTTCCCCCCTCACTGTGGATCTATGACCTTCACCCTTTCCTTAATCCCTGCACTGGAGAAACTAGGGGAAAAGCTCTTCTTTCCTCACCGCTTCCAACCCCATGTAAAGTCTGGTTCCTATCATTCTACCGCCTGGCCCTTCCCCTGGGAGAAGCTGATTGAAGAGGGTGCCCAAGAGATTTATCCTCAGGGCTGAAAACAGAGGAAGAAGGGCCTGGGAGTGCCACGGAGACTTAAAGTCTCACAATCCAGCCAGTTTCACAGGTTGTGCTATGTGTGGCTCAGGAGGGAAGAGGAGAAAAGAGGCTGCATGTATCCTTACTGCTGCCGAAAGATCACACAGCCAAACCTTCTGCCTGAGCCCTTGCCATTGCAGGACACTCCTTGGGGCATCAGGATGCAGGGGGCGCTATTCAGTCACAAGATCAACATCACAGCATCACCGGCCTCCTTGGAATTTGCCCTCTACCCATTCAATAACAAGAATCTGCCATTTGTGGGGGACTCCTCACGAGGGCCCCTCTCCCTAGGGAGTCTCCGTGGCTTTCCTTGCACTTCCAAATCAACTTACTTCATTTACCTGAAAAGAAATCTGCCATTTTGTTTACATCAATTTATAATCAACAGAGGCCTTTCTCTGAGTATTCTTTACTCAGATTAATTTATCAAGCTAAAGGGACCTAAGAGTGAAGAAAGAAGAAAGAAGAAGGAAGAAAGAGATGGCTCCTGTATGTGAAAGCTTCCAGCTTAATGGCATTTTTTTTTCTTTTTGCCAGTCCTGGGGCTTGCACTCAGGGCCTTTGCTCTGTCCTTGAGTTTCTTTTGCCCAAAGCTAGCACTCTACCACTTGAGCCACAGTGCCACTTCGGATCTTTTTGTGTTTATGTGGTACCAAGGAATCGAAACTGGGGCTTCCTGCATGCTAGGCAAGCAGTCTACCACTGAGCTACATTCCCAGCCTGCATGAGCCAATTTTATAAAGCAATAAGGACAAAGGTCAGATGGCCTTTGGTGTACTGGGAAATGGGTCTGAGACCACACAGATACCAAAATCTGTGGATCTTCAACATTTTTTTCCCATTCAAACCTAGCACTTGGGGCTGGGGGTTTAGCCCAGCGGAAGGGCGCCTGCCTGGCGCGCACAAGGCCCTGGGTTCGGTCCTCAGCCCTGGAAAAAAAAAATCTAGCACTCTACCACTTGAGCTACACTACTTCCAGCTTTTTGCTAGTTAATTGAAGATATACCTTATGAACATTCCTGCCTGGGCTAGCTTTGAGCTATGATCCTCCCAACTTAGTTTCCTGAGTAGCTGGGATTATAGTCGTGAGCCACAGGCTCCCAACCAGGATGCTCAAATGTGTTATATAGTATGGCACAGCATGTGCATGCAGCAGGCCTGTAGATGATGGCTTACAAATATTTACTACAGGGCTGGGAAGGTAGCTCAGTGGTAGAGCGCTTGCCCTGCATGCCTGAGGCCCTGAGTTCAACTCCTCAGCACCACATGAGCAAAAAGAAAAAAGCCGAGAGTGGCGCTGTGGCTCAAGTGGTAGAGCGCTAGCCTTGAGCTGAAGAGCTAAGGGACAGCGCCCAGGCCCAGAGTTCAGGCCCCACGACCGGACCCAAAAAAAATATTTACTACAATGAAGATGCTATGCAAACAGTTGTTATCCTGTCTTGAATAAAAAAATAATGACAAGAAAAATGTCTGTACATTACAGTACAGATGCAAGTTCTTTAAAATGTTTTCCATTTGCAGCTTGCTGAATCCACAGATGGAGAACATGAAGATGCAGAAGGAGAACAAATGAAACAGGTCCAGGAGACAAGCCGAACCTGAAGTGGGATGCAGTGTGCTAATAATTATTCCATTGATGGCCAGTGATGCAATTCTCACATTAAGAGGGCAGGAGGGAGGGAGAGGGGACTGCTTTGTGGGGACAAGAGCTCCTGGGGCTTAAACTCAGTCTTGAAGGCAGAGAAAGTTCTTTGGGACTGGTTCAAAAGAATGCACTAAATGCCACTAAATAGCTCCCTTTAAAATGGTTCATTGTGCCAGGAGCTGGTTCAAAACTGTAATCCTAGCTATTCAGGAAGCTGAGATCTGAGGATTATAGTTCAAAGACAGTCTGGGCAGGACAGTCTATAAGACTTCTATCTCTAAAAGCTGAAAGTGGAGGTGTGGCTCAAGTAGTAGAGCACCAGTTTTTCATAGGGAAAAAAATCAAAGAGACAGTGCCTAAGCCCTGCATTCAAACCCTAGTACTATTACTGAATGAATAAATGAAGGAATGATTGAAATGATTACTATGATGTTGTACCTCATCTGTTTATGTGCCTGGCTCACAGCTAGTGCTCTACCACTTGAGCCACAGTGCCACCTCGAGACTTTTCTGAGTAGTTTATTGGAGATAAGAGTCTCACAGACTTCCCTGCCCAGGTTGGCTTCAAACTGGGATCCTCAAATCTTAGCCTTCTGAGTAGCTAGGATTACAGGCATGAGCCACTGACACCCAGCTGCATAAACCATTTTGATCCAGGAAATTTCCACCAGCCTTGCTCATTGTCCCTTCTTAGAAATCTACCACCCTCCCTGTATTCCATATCCCCAAAAGTCAGATGAGTGGAGCTCAAAGAAAACCCCATCTCACCCCAAGTCTCTCCAGCGTGGAGGCCAGGTGTGGGCATGAGAAAAGAAGGCTATGTTCCTGGAAGTTTGCAACGTTTCTCCTGGGGATGGGATTCACGGGGCCTGGGACAGGGCTGTGTCCCTTGCAGTCCATCTGCTCTGGGTTTCCCATTTCCGTCTTTCCTTGTAGTTCTTAAAGACAGCTGAATATCTTCTTTCCTCCCCACAACTGAACAGAGCTCACTATAGCCAAAAACCAGCAGCTGTTTCCTTAATGGGGGAATAAAAGAAAAGAAAATCTCCCAGCTCTGCCAAGGCTTCAGGATAGAACAGGAGCTAGAGAAGCCTGCCACTCATTCCCCAAGATTTAAACTAAGTTTTAGCATACATGTACACTCACATGGCCTTGTGTGGCCCACTTCTGTCTGGGAACAGAGCCCTGAAGGGAGGTCCTGAGACACACTTGGGCAAGTTGTGGTAAGCCGTGCTGGTCCACAATGAGCCTAGAGGGCTTGTTTCTGACTGACCTGTGTTCCTTCCCAAGACTGCAAGCTCACTGGGGCTGAGTTCTGGTTTCTCTGACAGCAGAAGCGCATCTTCCAGCTTGGGGCATGATCCCCTGGCCATCATTCTGCCTCTCTAACCTCCAATCAACAAAATCCAGGGGCAGACCACTTCTTGCATCTGGAGCAATGCAGAGGGCTGTGGCATCAAGGTGAGCAGCTGGCCTTGGTGGTGGATAAATGTAAGGAGGTAAGAGCCAAACCCCTCCCCTTCCGGTTACAAGGCACACAGATACAAATCTAGGACAGGAAGGTCATTTCTTCTAGTCATCACATTCTAGCTCCTCTTTTCCTCTCTCTCCCCATTCTTAGCAACCCACTCTAGAGGAATTATCTGAGCCAGATTTCCCATCTGCCTGGACATCCCCCTCCAACTGCGCAGCCAAGCGGCTGACTAACTCTTGGGCTGAAACAGACTTCCGGCTCCCCAAGTGCTGGACCTAGAGGAAGAGTCCAGCTGAGACATCCTCTTCTCAAGTGCTTCCAGCTCAGCTAGTCAGGACCAGGCAGGGCTGTAGTCGGGGTGCACAGGGGATCGGAAGGGAGGGACGGCCTCTCCAAACATCAGCAATTGCTCCTGGAGCTGGGACTGCAGAGGTAGCATCACCACCAGCCTCTGGTGAATGAGGACATGGAGGGGCCCATCAGGACAGCCTCACACTGGATCCTGCGTGATTTCTCCGAAAGCCCATGACTGTCCTGGCTGGATTTTGCTTGGGTGCTGGTGTGGCCATTCTCCCAGCTATGCTTTCCATCTGGGTCTTTGGAGCTCTCCATCACCTCCTCCAGTACCTTCTTCCTTACTGTCTCTGTCACTTTCTCCTTTATCCTGCCCATCAACTTGTCCATTGCCTTCTTCCTTGACTTCTCTTTATCTTCTCCATCATCCCCTCCCTGATATTCTCCATCACTCTGTCTCTCAATCTAACTCTCTTCTCCATCTTCTCTCTCACCATCAACCTGTCCATCATCTTCTCCCTCATCTTCCCTCAGCTTCTCCAACACCTTCTCCTTCACTTCCTTTATCACCTTCTCCATCACCCTCTACCTAACCCTTTCCATCAACTTATCCATAGATTTCTGCCTCATCCTCCCCTCGTCTTCTTTATTACCGCCTCTCTCATCCTCTCCACCTGTCTCTCACCTTCACCCTATCTTACACCTTTTCCCTCACCATCTACCAGTCCATCAGTCTGTCCATCACCGTCTCCATCATCTGCTTCATCACCGTCTCCCTCATCTTCTCTAGCACCCTCTCCCTCTTCCTCACCTTTCCCTCTCTAATCCCCATTCCTCACCCTAACAGTCACCCACCACATCCTATAGCTTCTGTTTCTTTGTATCTTGAACTTTACTTCACACATGGCTTTGACCAGCATCATCTCTTATCTAAATTAGTCCAACTGTTCTTTTGATCTCCAAGATTGTCCATCCTCCACTCCTATATTTACATTTAAGTGAGTGTCATCTTGTTAAACACAAGCATAATCATCACACTCCTATTTAAATGATTTCAATGTCCCTTCATTGCAGCATGGAAGACAACAAACTTTAGTGTGACTCCCAAGCCTTGGCACAATCCAACCCTCGTACACCTCTCCTCATGGCATGTCTGGAATCTGGAGTGTGTTTTAGTTGACTGAAGAGAGCAGAGTCTCATACCACTGGACCTACATTACATGCAGTGGGTACCAGTGAAATTTCAGCCTAACTAATCAGCTCAAGACACAAAGCTGACCGAAAATCCTGACAAGCCACTGCTGAGCCATCACTCTCCCTGACAGGGCTGTTTCTCTGCCTTCCCTAGGCCTTGGAGACACAAGAGCCATCATAGCCTCTTGCTCCTCTAACGGTGCAATCCTCCATGCTAAGGCACAGGAAAGGGAGCTTGGCTTGGACATTCAGGGTGACATGGTGACCACTTTCCCACACAGCTGCTCTTGGGGCTGCTAGAAAGCTATTCTTTAGAATAAGACATCTGCCCCCTGCAACTTCCTTCCACAGATCAAAGTTCCACCCTATGGCGAGGACACAGAGTGAGCTTGTTTACTCTACTCCATTGTTGTCCTTAAACATCTGGACAGCTATCTCCTCCACCCCCGAGGTCTTCTCCCCTACCCCCAGATTAGACAGGCCTTTTCAATTGTGTCTTCATAAATAACATGATTTCTAGATCCTGCAAGATGCTTCTCACTGTCTCACATTTTCAGAGATTTTTCTCTAATGCCAGCCACTGAATCCATAGTTCCAGATAAGTGACCAGCACAGAAGACAGCAGAACCCTGGCGCTGCCCTGGTCAATCGGCTGCCTCCATCACACCTTTCAACAATGTGTGAGAGGGTACAGTCTCCCACTGAGGCCGCAAGACCCTCAGCCCATTCACTCTCTGACATTTATGCATTCAGTTTTGGATGCAAAATGTGATTTGTGTGTCACTACTCCATCCCAATTGTTAATTTTGTCTCTGATGAAAACACACAACAATAAATTTCCCTGGGTCCCCCAAGAACACACAAGGCCTTCCTGTTGAGAAGCATTAGTGCATCTGTCTGTGGTGTGGATGCAACCGATTGGGGATCTATAAAGACAAACAAGAAGCCTAGGCCTATAATCCTAACTACTCAGGGAGGCTGAGATCTGAGGATCAGTTTAAAGCTAGCCCAAGCAGGAAAATCTTTGAGACTCTTATCTCCAATGAATCACCAGAAAACCAGAAGTAGAGCTGTGGCTCAAAGTGGTAGAGCACTAGTCTTGAGCAACAAGAGCTCAGGGACAGAGCATAGGCCCTGAGTTCAAGCCTCACCACCACCAACAAACAAAAAAGACACATAATTGTTAAAGAACAGAGATTTATTTCTCACATATCCAAAATCAAGATGTTGGCATTGAAGGTGGGGAAAGTGGATCAGTGGTAGAGTGCTTGCCTTGCATGCATGAGGCCCTAGGTTCGATTCCGCAGCACCAATAAGCAGAAAAAGCTGGACGTGGCACTGTGGCTGAAGTGGCAGAGCACTAGCCTTGAGCTGAAGAGCTGAGGGACAGTGCCCAGGCCCAGAGTTCAGGTCCCATGACAGACAAAAAAAAAAAAAAGAGGGCTGGGAAGGTGGCTCAGTGGTAGAGCGCTTGCCTTGCATGCTCGAGGCCCTGGGTTCGATTCCTCAGCACCACATAAGCAAAAAGAAAAAAGCCGGAAGTGGCGCTGTGGCTCAAGTGGTAGAGAGCTAGCCTTGAGCTGAAGAGCTGAGGGACAGCGCCCAGGCCCAGAGTTCAGGCCCCATGACCGGACACATACACAAAAAAAAAAAAAAGATGCTGGCATCTAGTGTCAGGTAGGGACCTTCCTGTTGTGTCTTCAAATGGCAGAAGAGCAAAAGAGAGAGACCCCCTACCAAAACCCTGTGTGTGCACACGTGTGTGCATGCAGGTGCATGTGAGTGAGTGTGTACACGCACATGTGTGCTGATGCTAGGGCTCAAATTCCTCTTATTTGGCTTCTTCAGTAAAGGTTGGTGCTCTACTACTGGAGCCTCACCTCCACTTCTGGCTTTTGCTGGTAAATTGGACATCAGTGTTTCATGAATTTGTCTGCTTGGGCTGGATTTGAACCATAATCCTCTGATCTCAGCCTCCTGAGTAGCTATTAAGTAGGAAGACCAGGTCAAGATGATGGCTCCTTGTTCTCACGGCTGAGTAAGGGGAGCTGTCCACCCAGCTTCAGAGGCCTAGAGGAGAGACAGGCCAGCCTTTGAATTGCAGGTGCCTCGCTCCCTCAGTAGAGCGAGAGGACTCTGTTTTAGAGGATATGCAAATATATCATGTTGTTCAGACTCAGAAAGGGAAGCCCTGCTCCCGGTGCCTTTGTTTATGTTGGGGTTTTGTCACCACCCAAACATGTGGTTTTGTCTTTACAAGCTTGGTGCAGGCTCCGTGCAGGGCTGCAGGTCTTTGTGACAAGAGTGCACCTGCAAACACCTGTTTTAATAAAGACTCCCAATTCCACCTCTCAAAATGTGGCTTCTCTGTTCCTTGCTGACTGAGATACCTTCTTTACAACACTGTGATATATTAGGACCTCACCATTCACATAAGTTAGAGGGTAGTAAAAACAATCAAACCACGAGCCCTATGATGAGGCCTCCTGAGATGGGAGGGCAGCGGGGAAAGATTCCCAGGAATCAGCTCACCTGTAAGGTCTCCCTTGTAAAGGCCTCAAAGCACTGGAATGTGGAAATAGGGGAGGGGTGTGGAAGCAGCCTCCACCCCAAAGAAAAGGTGATAGAATCTGAGGTCACTGTGAGGGAAAGACTGCCCTGGACACATAGGGCCGGCCAATGCCAAGGGCCGCAGGAAGGACTTTGCAGCTCAGATATCCATTCCCATATTCATCCACAGTAGTCAGACAGAGGCCTTGTTCAAGCTCAGCCACTTCTTGAATAGAGAGGGGCAGAAGACCTAAGATGTACCTACCCAAAGCTCTGACTCGTCGCTCCCAATCCATCTTCCTCTTCATGGCATTCAGACTCCCAAATAAGCATCAATTCACTTCAGTAGAAGACAGTAACATCTGCTCCACTCTGGAAACGTAGGCCAACGTCTTCAAGTAGAAACTCCTCATAGGAAAGTAGCACCAAAAAAGTAGCACTTCCTACAAAGACAAAGGATGTATTAAAGTGGTCCTTTGAAAACTCCTCTCAATGAGGGATAGTTCTGCTTCAGCCAACTGCCAAAGAAGAAGAAAGAGAAGGAAAATAAGGAGAAGAAGAAGAGGAGGAAGAAGAAAGAAGGAGGAAGAGGAGGAAAAGGAGATGAAGAAGAAAGCACTGTGATATTCTCTTTTATCTTGTAAAGAAAGCCAATAATGTGAAGCACTCAGAATTTATCAGCAAACACGCAGCAGCAGCTCTAGGCACTAACACTGACCTCATGCAGAAACTCAAAGATTTCAGGGTGTGTATACAAGTTGGTCAACTATTTCCTGTGGCCAAGTGGTTCCATAGTTGAATCAGCCATAGAGTGGACCTGGTTAGTTTTTAAGGTTCATTAAAGGAAATGTCTGGGTGATAATAAAAAACAGTTGAAGGCTTGGGGTGCAGGCTGTGGGCCGAGGAGGTGTGTGGGGCCTCTTGGAATGTGGGGTCCTCAGCGCAAATCATGTAAATCCACAGGCACATGGTGTAACCAGCAGATGTTTTCTATTATTTTGGCTTTGAAGTTGTAGCAATGTGTTGTTTCATTTAAGATATTCATTGTCTCCCTTTCTTTATCCCTTTAGGTCCTATTGTTTTCAGTGCTATTCAAAACATCTTTAATCATATATCTCAGAGCTTTGACGTTATTTTAAATTAACCACAAAATTTATAGGTTATTTAATCAAAAACAAAGGCATATTAATTAAGATTATGAGGACAGCCTGAATAGAGGGAAGTACTTTTAAACCAAACCACGCAGAAAAAAAGAGAACCATTCAAGAGGCTGAGATCTGATCATCACAGCAGGAAAGTCCCTGAGATTCTTACCTAGAATTAACCAAAACAAAGCTATAAGTGGAGCTGTGGCTCAGATGATAGAGTTGCTAGTCTTGAGCACAAAAGCTCAGGAACAGTGCCCAGGTCCTGAGATCAAGCCCTAGGACCAGTAAAAATGTTGCTCCAATCTCTGGCTGGTTCACCTTTCCAATGCCACATCCAGGAGTCAGTTATCTGACCAGTGGGATGTGAAAGAAGGGTCATCTAGTGGATTCCAAATGCCAGGTTGGTGAATTCTTACACTAATATGAGCAGTAAGGCTATGTCCTACTTTGTCTTGTGGCTTAGTATCAGTTGATACTTACAATTACAGGTGTTCGCATCTAGAAATCCCAGCTGGTTGTCTACTCCGCTGATACTAGCTTTCCAGTGTCTGACTAGTGGAGTAACCCGGTCATCCAAGTCTGCAGAAGCAAGATTCTCCAATTAGGGAAGAAAGGGAAATTCAAATTGGTTTCGTTCTCTATAATAACATTACTGTTGTTCTCAGAATTTAACCAGCTCAATTCTCAGTTAATTAGAAATTTGGAAATAAAAATATGATGAATTTCATATTTGTAAATGCCAAAAGTAGGATGGGATTTTATTTTTTGTTATTATTATTATTATTAGTGCAGATACTGGGCTTGCACTCAGAGCCTCATGCTCTTGCTTGACTTTCTCACTCAAGACTGTCACTCTACCACTTGAGCCAAAGTTTTACTTCTGGCTTTTTGGTGGTTAATTGGAAATAAGAGTCTCACAATTTTCCTGCCTGGATTGGCTTCAGACTGAGAGCCTCAGATCTCAGCCCCTGGAGTAGCTAGGATTATGGGTGTGAGACATCAGCACCAGCAGTAGGATGAGATTTTAAAAACATGTAAAAAAATAAGAGATTGAAAACAAAAGATAGAACCTAAACACATATTTATAAACTTGATTGTAATGTTAGAAACAAAAAAATTAAGCTATACAGATTCTATTTCTACCAAAACAATGAACTGAAATTTTATAAATATCTACAGTACTATGATTTTACTCTGAGTAAATTTAATTAATTTGAAAAGGTCTTTAGGCTTAAACTCAGGGCCTGGACACTGTCCCTTAGGTTTTTTGCTCAAGGGTAGGATTCTACCACTTGAGGCAGACCTCCACTTCGGCTTTTTTATCATTCATTAGAGATAAGGGTCTCATGGAGTTTCCTGCTTGTTCTGGCTTCAAACTGAGATTCTCAGATCTCAGCCACCTGAGAAGCTAGGATTCTAGGTGTGAGCCACCAGCAACTATCTGTAACAGATTCTTAAAACTGTATTTGCTGCCCGGAATTAACTAAAAGCAAGAGGAAAGCTAGGCATCTCTCCTTCTATTTTGTGTCTGTCTTTGTTCTAAACCACTGTCTCCAGTCACTTAAGGGCCCCACAGGACAGATCACCCCAAAAACAGATATTTACCAATTGTGATGAGGCTGAGCCCCGCAGCTGGAAGAATTACCTTGTGGGGACAAGATTGTTCCCATCATGTGAGGATGGCAAACGTCTCCAGAACCCAGGAGAACCAGAATGAGATCATGACTAGCCAGGAAACAACTGAAATTCAGACTTTTATTTATCAATTGTGTTTATGCCCTGGGGCTTGAACTCTGGACACTGTCCCTGAACTTTTTTTTCCCTCAAGGCTAGCACTCTACCACTTGAGACACAACTTTACTTTCGGCTTTTTTTTTTTCTTTCTGGTGCTTCCTTGGTGATAAGAGGCTCATAGACTTTCCTGCCCACGCTTGCTTTGAACTATGATCCTCAGCTCTCAGCTTCCTAAGTAGCTAGGATTACAGGCATGAGCCATCAGCAGCCAGCTTGTAATTGAGCCTCTGTAACTATGGTCCCTTGCCCCTGATTCTCCTATTTAAACTTAGCACTCATGTCTGCACCCTGACAATGGCTGAAGGTGATTTAAAGGGCCTTCTTCCTGTGGCATGTCTATGCCTTTGCATATTTCTTTGCTAATAAACTTCCTTACTACTCTCACAGCACTCAAGGTCTTGCCTGGATTCTTTTCTCCTGCAACACCGAGGTAGACAGTTACAATGGCTTTCAGGAAAAAGTGGGCTTTGTGGCATCACAAGCCTAGCCCAGGGGATGCTGCAGGAGTGAGCCTTGGCTCCCACCCCAGCTCATGGCCTAGAACTGCAGGACACCACACGATGTCCAGCAGGCCCAGCCACAGCCCCATGTATCTCCTGGGGGAAGAGTCCACACATCCATGAGGTGGTTCTCCTAGGGCCTGTGCTTCATGGCAGTGGCCTCTCCCACATTCTCCTTCCTGTCCAAGTGGCTGACCCGGAACTGATGGGATCCAGGGGTGCTGCTCTAAAAGCTTCACAGAAGCAATCCTAGACAAATAGGAACCCAGAAGCTGCCCATACCAGACCATCAGGCACCCTGTGGATGGCATCAGCTCCAAGTGTGGAAAGACAGGGACTCAACACCACCCCAACACAGCTCAGACACTTGCCCCCCCCAGCCCACCTGCCAGCCTCCTTTGTTGCTGGATAAGTGATTCTTTCATAAAGCAAGTAGAACCTTCTAGATGTGGCTGCATGTATCTCTGAGCCCACTGTTATGATCATGAACAGGCCAGTCTGTCTGAGCCTCCATTTCTCAAGTCATTCAACAAATCTGGGGCTGAATAGGATCCTGATGACAAGACCTGCCAGGCACGTGGTTAAATCTTAAACAGAAATGACTCCTTCGCAGTTAGCATGGCTTACAAGTGCAGCAAAGCAATGATTAAGTTGGATTCCAGTGTCTCACACCTGTAATCCTAGCTACTCAGGAGGCTAGAGATCTGAGGATTACAGTTCAAAGCCAGCCCTGGGCAAAAAAAGTCCATGAGACTCTTCAATTAAGCACCAAAAAAGTCAGAAGTGGAACTGTGGCTCAAGTGGTAGAGCCTTAAGCATAAAAGAAAAGCTCAGTGACAGCACTATTCCCCTTCTTCAAGACCCAGGACCAGCAAAGAAAGAAAGAAAGAAAGAAAGAAAGAAAGAAAGAAAGAAAGAAAGAAAGAAAGAAAGAAAGAAAGAAAGAAAGAAAGAAAGAAAGAAAGAAAGAAAGAAAGAAAGAAAGAAAGAAAGAAAGAAAGAAAGAAAGAAAGAAAGAAAGAAAGAAAGAAGGAAGGAAGGAAGGAAGGAAGGAAGGAAGGAAGGTTGGATAAGTATGTGCTAGTATTCAAATTTTCTGCTACACACAGTATATACTATGGTGGTTAATGTTGTAGAGAGAAGTCAGCTCAGGAGGATGGATGGAAATAAGAGTGTGGGCTCCATATTCTAATAAGAAAAACTTTTGGTTCCCATAGAAGGCCCCCATGAACCAGGTGCTAGTAGTGCATGCCTATAATCCTAGCTACTCAGGAGGCTGAGGTTTGAGGATCATGATTGGAAGCCAGACAGGGCAGGAAAATCTGAGACTCTTATCTCCAATTAACCACAAAAAGCTAGAAGTGGGGCTGTGGCTCAAATGGTATGGCACTAGTCTTGAGCCCAAAAGCTAACAGACAGTCGCAGACTCTGATGTTAAGCATGCACACACACATAAATGCACACAAACACACACACACACGCACAAAGACCCTTGAGCCAGCTCATGCTGCACTATGTCCTCTCAGACGGCACCAAAGGGGTCCTGGCCTTAGTAACTAGCTTCTTTCCTTACAGGCTGTCTCCATGGGAGTGCTGAGAGGTTCAGCTGCTAAAGCCTCTTCCCCCACGAACTGACTGTTAAGAGATGAAGTGCAGCTATGTTATACCACGTCCCTAAGGCAGAAACCTTTACCTCACCAGCTTTCACAGGTGAGAGGAGTTTCCCATGCAGGTTAAGCCTGCCAGGCAACCGAGGGGCATCCTTGAATTTCCGATTTGGGAGAAGTGGAGGCCACAGGGGACAAAGGATGGCCAGCCCTGTATTATTCCCCTGTATCATGCCCTCCTCAGTGCACAGTCTCTACAGAGACCAGGGAGCCTCCTGGGCAAAGGGGATGAGCATATGTTCACAGCAGACCGAGAACCTTGGGAAAATGGTACCAAGAAGAGGCAGGTGGCCAGATGGAGATCCTAAGAGGCATCGGCAGCCACAGGACAGCCGAAGCCTGACTCTGTTATTAAAGTAGAAAGCAACGCTGGGGCAGACAGGCCTGTGTCCACGGGGACAATGTCTGGCCCGACCAAGGAGGTAACCAGCATGCCTTGTTCTCCCTGTGCTCCTAGCCGCCTGAGGAGGAAAGGAGGAGAAAGGAAGGATAGGGAAGGAGGGGAGGAGAGGGAAGGAGGGGGTGGGGGGAAGAGAAGGGAAGAAGATGGTAGGGGAAGGGAGGGGAGTGAGGCAGGAGGGAAGGAAGGGAAGGAGAGGGGAGGGGAGGGAAGGGAAGGGAAGGGAAGGGAAGGGAAGGCAAAGTTTTATCTTGCAATCAAGTGAAGACTAGCCAGTCACTGGTGGCTCACACCTGTAATCCTAGCTATTCTGGAGGCTGAGATCTGAGGATTCAAATTCAAATCCGGCCCTGGTAGGAAAGTCCACGAGACTCTTATCTCCAATTAAGCAGGGGAAAAAGGCAGAAGTGGAGCTGTAGCTCAAGTGGAGATAGATACCATCTCTGAGTTGGAAAAGATAAAGGACTACGTCTAGGCCCTGAGTTCAAGCCCTAGTACTGGTACGAGGTGGGGGTGGAGATGGGCCTTGTATAAGACATGGGAGTTTTGCCTTGCATAAGCCTGCATACTTAGAGGCTGCATTCTGGGCCTAACAGCTTTCTCATACTTGGTACACTTGGATAGGGGCCAGCGGCTGGGAGAGAGGGGAAGGGCAGGTGGCTCACCTCCATAGGATTCTCCCCTTCCCCACTGGGCTCAGAGGGCTGGAGGGCAATGAACATCAGCCTGGATATACAAAGACTCTGAAAACCCTAAAAAGAGCTTTATATCAAATCACTGAAAGTCAGATTGCCGAATACCATTCACAGTGTATGAGAGAGGGTGAGGCAGGCAGCCACTCTGCTGGCAGAGGCACGGGGTGGGGGGGAAGCTTGGGTCAAGATGAAGTGCCACACAGGGGATAAGATCAAAGTCCACAGAAGCAGGGGTATGACAGCACACCCCTCTTAAGGAAAATCGCACCTACCCAGGACATATGCGAAGAGCAGACAAAGTGCATGTGACACATGATCAACCATTCCTCTTTCAGTTGTCTTCACTAGATCATGATCTTATTAATTATATATCTGTGCCCATTTTATTATGTATTCTTTTTTTTTTTTTGGTCAGTCGTGGGGCCTGAACTCTGGGTCTGGGCTCTGCCCCTCAGCTCTTTAGCTTAAGGCTAGCACTCTACCACATGATCCACAGCGCCACTTCTGGCTTTTTCTGCTTATGGGGTGCTGAGGAATCGAACCTAGGGTCTCATGCATGCAAGGCAAGCACTCTACCACTGAGCCACCTTCCCAGCCCGTATTATGTATTTTTTGGGGGGGAGGGGGTCTGGTCGTGAGGCCTGAACTCTGGGCCTGGGCACTGTCCCTCAGCTCTTCTGCTCAAGGCTAGCACTCTACCACTTGAGCCCAGCACCACTTCCGGCTTTTTTCTTTCTGCTTATGTGGTGCTGAGGAATCGAACCCAGGGTCTCATGCATGCAAGGCAAGCGCTCTACCACTGAGCCACCTTCCCAGCCCTGTATTCTTATATACTGATGTATATTAGCCGCCCTAGGATCCTGATCTTTCTATGCAGCCATCTTCAAGAGGTAGAGTGAAGCATTCCTTTCCTCATTCGACTTATTTTTAACATGTGACTATGCTCCAAGCCAGCTATAAGTTACTATATTTCTGAAGAACATGGAAAATAGAAAATGGCATTTGTCTTTGCTAAATGTCTCCAATGTCTAAGCAACCTTTTCATAACAATAATAAAATACATATGACAATCAAAGCTTGATTTAGTCGCTGACTTCACTCCATGATCTGGAATTTTGATCCCCTGATTCTCAGCACATTAGCCAATAGCAAGCTATTTCTCAATAAGTTCATCTGCTCCCCAGCAAAAGGTCCCAAACAGCTCCTCTGGTCCCCTCCTCTGATATAAGTGTAAAGAAACTTCACAGAACACAACACACCCAGCACTCCAGAGGTGCTGGCTTTATCATACCTTGGAGCTCACATCCTCTGGTGGGAAGATCAAGGTCAGGGTCCAAGGCATGTTGCTAGGTTTTGGGGTTCGGGGTGTTTTATTGGTGTTTTGTTTTTCAGTCTCCAATAAAACTTCTTTTCTTCAGGTTTCTTCCCTCTCATTTCCTCTCTCCTGCCCTTACTCTCCAGCTCACTCTTGCTCGCCCTTCCTATAAACACTGATATAAATTACCACTCAGCCCTAGCCCCTCAGCCTTCCCCGCTCCAACAGAGAGCCGGCGTGCTCCGTAATGAATGGACGCTGCGCAGAGGAGCACTCCTGAGAGCAGGAGCACTTTGATGAAGCACCCAGGCGCCATAACTCAGGAGATCAGACGCCTCTCTGCCCTGGTGAGGTTTGGTTTAATGCAAAAAGAAACATCTGTTTCCCGTCCGTTACTCTAAATCGATTGAGCCATTTGTCTAATTTAAACACTCTATATATTACACACACATCCTCCAGAGATAGGGATGGGGCGGCGGTACTTGACAGATGCTTTTTCATATGGCTCGAATCCATCACTGTCTCCAGAAAGGCCCCTTGGCTTTCTCCTGAGTGGATGGAGGCCCCATAACTCTCTGATCTAGTACATTTTCTCCAGCACCCCTTAAGATCCTTATTCCGACAATTTGGCCAGAGAATTATGACTGGTTTTCAAAAAGCATGACTGAAGGCTGTTGGTACTGCATCCCTGTCCATCTGTTCTATTCGGATAGTCATCAGAATCGCTCCAGTTGCTCATTTTACCTTGTCCATTCTTACAAGAGATAGGACAAGCCAAAACTCAAAAGAGGTCAGAATGTGAATGAGTTCTTTTTCTGTATGTATGTCAGTCCTGGGGCTTGAACTCAGGGCCTGGATGCTGTCCCTAGTTTTTCTGCTCAAAGACTACCCCTTAAGCTATAGCCTCACTTCTGGCTTTTTGGCAGTTAATTAACTTCCCCAGACTGGCTTCAAACCATGATCCTTAGATCTCCACCTCCTAAGTAGCTAGGGCTACAGGCGTGAGCCACCAACACATGGCTGAGTATGAGTTCATGTAATTAATGCACCACATTGGCCAACTCTTAGTATAACTGAAAAAATAAGGAAAGGAGTCCTTTTGTTCTAGTCCCTGGTGTCTCTGGTCTATGAGTCTTTAAGATCTCTTAAGACCTAGCATCTCTGCCCTGCTGGTGTCTCCTGTAATCTCAGTTACTCAAGAGGCACTATGATGTCCAAAGCCAGCTCAGACAGAAACAGTGGGACTCCTATCTCCAATCAATGACCAAAAAGCCAGCTTGTGGCTGTATCACAAGTGACAGAGCACCAGCCTTGAGTAAAAACCCACTCTAGAGTATCAAGCCCAGAGTTCAAACCCCAGTACTGGCACAAAAAAGAGCATCCTCAGCAGGTAGGTTCTTTGACTTCTTATGTCTGCCAGGGAAACTATAGCTTAACTAATAATTAGACTGCATTTGTTACCAATTAGACTCTACTTTGTTTTCAAAAGCTAATCTTTGTCCTCGTGCCTATGTATTAAATCACATTGTAAACGAATATTTGAACTGGAAGGGGGAGAAGAGTTCAATGATTCTTAAGCTCATTTTATAAACAGGCTGAAAATGACAAGGGGTGGTATCTGAGGTGGAGAAAAAAACTAAGATTCTTGAATATTGGTTCGGCTAGTAACAAAGATCCAAAATTACCCTGGAGGTTGGAATAAGACAAATCTGAAATCAGAACTATCTTGTAACATTTACAGAAATTTCACTAATTCAATAAGAAAAATCAAACTTAGGTTGCTAAAAACAAGAGTAAACTTATTTCCAACTTGAAAGGATCATGTGCCTAAATACAATCTGCCTAAATATTCAAACCAGACTGGAATTCACCTGGGTAGATGATTACTTACAAGAACAGACTGGAATTCACCTGGGTAGATGATTACTTACAAGAACATTGCATAGAAATCAATAAATCTATCTATCTATCTATCTATCTATCTATCCATCTATCTATCTATCTATCTATTTTGTAGCAACACTGGAGCTTAAATTCAGGGCCCCACAATCTGTATTGGTTCCTTTTGTTCAAGCTGGCATTCTACCACTTGAGCCACAGATCCACCTCTGGCTTTTCGGTGGCTCATTGCAGATAAGAGCCTCAAGAGACTTTCTTGCCTGGGCTGGCTTTGAACCTTGATCCTTAGATCTCATCTTTCTGAGTAGCTAGGATGACAGGCGTGAGCCACCGGTATGTGGTAATCCTTTAAAGTACTAGCAAAGTGCACATAAAGAAGGGAACGCCATCTTTTTCCTGTCCACAAGGAGACCCAGCTGTTGTCTTGGATACACAGTGCCCGACTGACCCCAGCACTGGGCAGCGAGAATATCAGGGCCAGAAACTGGGGCAGCAGGCAGCTTCCATAGGTAAGAGGCATGTCAGTTCTGAAAGCTGTGTAGACACTGCTGCTTTGACTTCTCACCTGCCTGACTGGGAAGCAGCATATGAAGAGCTTATCTCTGTCTTGCTAAACACTCTAGGAGACTCATTTGGAACAGGAATGAGTGATCTGTAAGTAGAATAAATATACCAATTACAAGACAGGGATTAGCAGAGACTATGTCTCTGTGTGTGTGCGTGTATATAAAATTTTATTGTTACTATTAATTGTACTATTTATTGTACAGAGGGATTACCATTTCATAAATCAGGTAATGAGTACATTTCTTCTTTGGACAATGTCTCCCCTTCCTTCTTCCCCCCCACCCCACCTCCCGGTCCCTGTTTTCCCTTCCTGACCCTGCCCACAAGCTACTAGGTTCATGGCAGTGACATTTTAAAAAAATATGTTGTCTATAAGAATCTCACTTCTGCAAAGGGTAAACAAATGTAGCTGTGGTACTCAGTGGATAATGTATGGAATATGAACTATACAATTCGTGGGTGGGGCTGGGAGAAAAAAACCTGGGAGAGAGCAAGAGGAGTGACTGTCCAAAAGGAAATGTACTCATTACCTGACTTGTGTAACTTTAACTCCTCTATATATCACCTTTATAATAACAATTTTAAATTTTAAAAAAGAATCTCACTTCTGGCCAGGTCTGGTTGCTCAGGACTATAACCCTAGCTGCTCAGGCGGCAGAAAGTAGAAAGGGATGATGGTTCAAAGCCAGCTCAGGAAAAAGGCTCACAAGACCCCATCTCAACCAGTAAGAGTGGGTATGGTGGCACTGTATATACCAGTCACCACAGCGATGTAGGGAGCACAAATAGGAAGATCACACTCCAGGCCAGCTTGAGCAAAAATGCAAAACCGTCTCTCAGAAACAAAGCAAAACTGGCTGGGGGACATGGCTCAAATTTGTAAGGTATCTGTCCAGCAAGCTCAAGAACCTGAGTTGAAACCTCAGTACTGTAAAAAGGAAAGGAAGAGAGAGAGAGAAAGAGAGAGAGAGGGGGGGAGGGGGAAACTAATTACTTCTGGAAATGGAGGCTCTGTGGCTCAAGTGGTAGAAAGCCCAGCTAGAGTAAAAAAGCCAAATAAAAGGGCAAGGTCCCAAGTTCAAGCCTCAGTGCTGGCAACAGAAACTCTTATCACCAACTTCAAACACACTGAATGTGAATGATCTCCAAATGAAACACTGAAGAACTTTTAACTCCAAAGCTTATTAATCTGCATGCAGATGGAAAGAGGCAAAAACAAATGAATGAATAGATGAATACTCGGTTTATTCTTTCCACACAAATTGTCTTACATAAACTCTTCATGGTCCATCCTGAGGGGAAAATTGTAACTCTAGCCAAGTGTCAGGTGAGGACCTCCCCTTTCGGGTGTAACCTGCCTCTCTGCTTCTCTCAACACTGCCCAGCCCAAGGGCCCGTCAGTGTTTTATCTCAGAAACTCTTTGTGCTATTTAAGCCTGAAGCAATGTGGCTTTAGACCTAATGATTTCACTGTTGATGGTGAGTATAATCTAATTAAACGTCACTGGGAACAAGATTTATTATTTAGCAGTATTATTTGGAAATCTCTATGCAGTGTTGCCAAATGAATGGAGCAGGAGGGTAGGCGGGGCTGTATCTCTCAGAGACTCAGTTTCCAAAATGAAACCAAGCAAGAGCACAGTCAGCCAGCCACTTGCACACAATCCCTGTCCATGGATTCAACCTCATCCCTTTTTTTAAATTCGCATCTGTACTGAAGTCAGGTACTTTTTCTTGCTGTTATAACCCCAACCAGTATACCAACCATTTCCTTCCCCTTCACACGGTATTAAGTACTCATTAGAATCACGTTTCTGAGTGTTGCTGTTTTGGTTTGGTATTTTATTTTGTTTTGCAGTCCTGGGGATCAAACCCAGGACCTCGTGCATGCTAGGCAAGTGCTATGATCTCCGTCCTCGGCTTCAGATTCAGATATTAGACAAACCGTATGGGTGCCCATGTACCACAACAAACTAGAAACCCTGCCTCTGCCCTCTGCTAGTGACCAGGTACACCAGTGGGAGCCAGGGGAACCCTACAGAGACCTGGACCCCATGGGCTGACTCTGTTCAGGAAGAGAAGTAAAGCATGAATCTGGCTGAGCTTCCCTGCTGCCCTGGGGATTCATCCACGGACCTTTAACTCAATGAACAGGGGTCTCCCTCCCATCCCCACATCTACAGGCCACATCAAACAGCCAGAGACAAAACCAAAAACCACCAGGGCTCACCACAGATGACACAAAGCTGAATAGTCCAGATTGACACCATCATGGCTCTCGGCTCGATGTGTCAAAAGCCTCCATCCTTAATCAACTATATAGGCTTCCACTTGAATTGACTTCAAAATTCTTTCCCTGGAGCCATCTTTAACGAACATGAAGGTTCCATTATGGGCTGCTTCCATGCAGGCTGAGACGCCTTCCACACGGAGGCATAACTTCCATGAACATGAATAAGACCATGTGGTGAGATCACTAAGAAGCAGGCCAGCTGAGACCCCTCAGCCAATGAAAATTAAGCACAGTAGATACTATGGTGCCTTCCTATTGAAAGAAAGGGCATTGCTCTGTGGTCCTGATATTAGGCCCCTGGGTGCCAACCCAACCCACACCCAGCCACGAACTCATTTACCCAGTATGCCCACTGGGACTAGGTTTGTGCTCTGTCTCTAATTTGATATTCTGGTTCCCATTTGGCTACAACCCAATTGTTCTGGCCTGTGCACACCTTCCTCTCTCCACGGGCTGAAATCTGACTCCTTTACCTCCCAGGAGCTGCCAGCATCAATGTGATCAGTCACCTGACTTTGAGTTTTGCCAGGTCTCAGGGATTGGAGACTATGTTCCCAGGATGCCATGAGGTAGAAACTCTTGTTGGTTTTCCATGCTCAAATAAACCAGAGCCTCAGTGAGGGAAAAATTTTGAATCAGACTCATCTGGACAACCAGGATATTCAGTTCAGTTCCATTCAACAAAACTGTCTTGAGTTTGTACATGTGGCTGGCGCCCTGCCAGCTGCTGGAATTACAGAGATTAATACAACGCAGCTCCTGCCTGAAGCTTGTTGCTAATTGGGAAAACACACATAAACACAGCTTTTCAATCTAATGTGATTCTAGGTGAGATTGCTAGATGACTTGAATTAATACTTGTGGTTCATTGAGAGAAGTTCATGGTCCTCCCAGAGGAGAAGAGAAAGCGTGCTCAGGAGAGGAGGGACACAGCAATTTAGCAACTCCCAATACTCGAAAGGCGCTGTCAAAACAGAGGATACAAATGGTATTCACTTGCACCAATAACAATAACAATAATAATAACAGGGTCTCTGAGCTACCCTCCCAGGTCCCAGCAGAGCTATGAGGGTACTATTTGTCCACTAGAAGGTGAGGAAGTACCCTTGCAGAATTGGATAAGAATCAAGCAAAAGATGACTGGGGAAGACAATGAGTAGAGAGAGCAACCCCTCAGCTGTCCTATGCAAAGTAAAACTCTCTGAGCATGCACACTCTCTGGGTGAGCAAAAGAAATCCAGTCGTAGAAATGATCAATTTAGTTCTGCCTAGCTTCATCTGAGAGAGGAAAAGGGAGGAGAGGAAGAGGGAAAATGAGAAAGAAAGGGAGAGGGAGATAGAGGGAGAGTGAGAGGGAAGAAGAAGTCCTTTGCAATGGTAAGCCAAGGGTACAGGGGAAATACAGAGTAGGAGACTGGACACCGATGTAAAGTCCAGTAAAATCTTTCTGGAGAAGCTTTAAGGTAAACTGAGGATTTGCAGATTCTTGGAGATTGAGTCAGTCTTTCCTGTCCTTTTGGCTTCAAACCCAGATCCTCCAGATCTCAGCCTCCTGAGTAGCTAGGATTACAGGTGTGAGCTCTCTGTGCCTGAAAGAATCCTCAATCTTTTACTGCTGCTAAGATGATCCAATATTCAAACTAAAATACCAACTTAGTCTACAATGGTCCTATTACAGATGAGGAACTAAGAGCCAGAGAAGGAAAATGACTGTCACTTACTTTGTATCTAGAAAGGAACCGAACTCGATAGGAAATGGACTCATTGCCTTGCTCATATAACTGGAACCCGTCTGTACACTATCTTTACAATAAAACATATATCTTAAGAAAAAAGAAAGAGGGGCTGGGAAGGTGGCTCAGTGGTAAAGCACTTGCCTTGCATGCCTGAGGCCCTGGGTTCGATTCCTCAGTACCACATAAGCAAAAAAAGCCATGGTGGTGTGGCTCAAGTGGTAGAGCGCTAGCCTTGAGCTGAAGAGCTGAGGGACAGCGTCCAGGCCCAGAGTTCAGGCCCCACGACCAGACCCCTCCCCCCAAAAAAAGAAAGAAAAAAGAAAGAAAGGAGCTGAACTATGTATCCAGTTCTCCTATTGGCTAATTCTGTGGGAAGGGTATGTATCTGCTTTGCATAACTGGAAGAAGGCAGTATTTATCTTGTGTTGTATGTCTCTCTAGGTCCCCTCTGGGTTGTGTGATGCAGGGAAGGGCAGCAGCTGCTGCTGGCCATGGGCTACATGCCCATGCCACATGGACCGATCATCCATGCTGCCATATTGGAAATTCACAAAGCTGTGCAATACTGAAAAGAACCACTTTACACAGACCACTCCCACCCTGGCAGGTGAAAATGTCTGGTGTCTGAGGAAGAGCCTAGGGCCTTCCTCAGCTCCAGAAATGAACATCACAAGGAGATGAATCAGAGCTGACTCTGTTTCCCTTCTTGTTCTTAGAGGCCCCCATCACCCCCACCACAATGCTCTGGTTCTCTGCCACTGCTTCTGTGGAGTCGTGAAACTGAAAACACATGAAGGCGATGTCCCAGGATCAAGGGCAGAGAATGTGACTCCCTTCTTGAGACAGCATGGCCAGGCTGGGCCCTTAGACTGCCCCCCTGATGATGGCTGAGGGCCAGAGCCCTTGGATGGCTCCTCTGATCTTGCTTGGGGGCCAGCACCTTGACAGCAGAGGCTTGCCTGTATGGCATCCTTCCTAGTTGCTCAATGGTTGACTGGAGGCCCATCTTTGAAATGCACTTTTCCTAAGAAGGGAGAACAGATCACTGGAAAGTAATGAAAACCTTCTTGAGGGAGAAGCTGATAGGGAGGAGAAGACATATGGACAAGGAGGAGAGGACCAGGCCCAGAGGCTGGGCGGGGCAAGAGCTCACCAGCCAATGGGGCTCCTGGCTCGGCTTGAGAAGGGGCTGGTGACAATCAGCTTGTGTTTGGGCCAGAACCACTCTGAGAAATCTTCAAAGGGAAGTGGCTAGCTGGTCCTTTGCCAGATGGAACATTCCAGAAATGGGCCTGGCGGGTACCCCCCAAATCAGATCTTTCTATCCAGAACTACTGCCATGGTCAAGTGAGAATGTGCTGCTGTCCTTAGATGGTAATGATTGGCTGCTCCATCTGGATGCGGCTGGTGCTGGGAAGCAGGGCTGCTAGCAGTTGGGAAGCCAGGCAGCTGGGCCACTCCAGGCAGCCCACCATGGCCAGCATCCAGCAGAGCTGGAAGAGCTTGGAAAGCGGCATGGTCCACGCAGCTCCATAAATCTTGCATTCCCTCCACACACACGTGGGCCACTCTTAGAGACTTACCTGAACACACAGAATGTGTAGGTCATCCTAGAGTCATCATAAAAGCATACAAGATGCCCTTAACCCCTGAGGTCTTTTCCCATCCACCTTTTCATCGGTGTACTGGCACTTGGCATCCAGCCGCCATCTTGTCCAGAAGGCTAGGCCCACCCACACAATCTCCTTGGGACTTAATCACTCTTTTTCAATGACCTGCCTCCAAATCCAGTCACGTCTAAAGTACTGGGGTTTGGAGAAAGAACACAAGTCAGACCCTATCAATGCCATCATGAGTGCCCACAGGGGACTAGTTGAACTGCTAGGACCTGGAGAAAGCTCATCCAGACAGTGGAGACACGGCGCAACCACCTGAGACACACGCAGAGCCAGTGGAGTCAGCCAGGGCCTGTCTGGAAGATGTCCTGGCACTTCAGATTCAACAGTCAGAGCTGGGGAAGTGCTGGGAGAGCATTCCTCTGGATTGCATCTGGGCCTGTGTCCCACACGTATGGTGCTGGCAGGATGGCTGCCCTGCCCAGGAACACCTGCCCCTTGTCTCAGTCAGCGTCAGATGCAGCCTTCTAGAGGAGGAGCCACACCTATGTCCTGGATTAAGAATGGATCTGTTTCATGGTCCTGGGGTGTTGAGATGGGGCAGGGAGGGAGGAAGGCAGCCTATGATCTCAGACCAACCATCTTCCACCACAGACACAAAAGGGGGTACAAAAACTCTCAGCTTCGTTCCACTACCAGTGGTGGTCTAGGAGCTTTAGTAACCCATGAATGCTGCCAGGAAGAGCCCAGGACTCCAGGCACTGAAACATTGAAGAAGGAAGAGGTCAGAATACCATAAAGATACCTGCACATCCATGTTCATTGCTGCACTAGTCACAATAGCCATGCAATGGAAACAGCCCAGCTGCCCCACTATAGATGAGTGATCCAAAAAATGTGGCACCTATACACAATTGAATGTCACACAGACATTAGAAAGAATATTATGTAGCTGGATGCCAGTGGCTCACACCTGTAATTCTAGCTACTCAGGAGGCTGAGATCTGAGGATCACTATGCAAAGCCAGCCCAGGCAGGAAAGTTTGTGAAACTCTTATCTCCAATAAACCACCAGAAAACCGAAGTGGCATTATGGCTTAAATGGTAGAGCACTCACCTTGAGCTGAAGAGCTCAGGGACAGTGTCCATGCCCAAAGTTCAAGCCCCACAACCATCAAAAAAAAAAAAAAGATTATGTCATTTGTAGGGAAATGGATGGAACTAAAACAACTCATGTTAAATGAGGTAAGCCAAGATCAGAGAGACAAACGGTGTGTGTTTTCTCTCATACACACAAGCTAGATATAAAATACACCAAGACATAGTAAATATTACAGGACTGTAGGCATTCACACTCAGTGAGACCAAAGGAGGATACTCTTAGGAGCGGAACACAAGAGAACAAGGCCTATGTGCCTCTGATCATACAAAATAGTATTTATCCAAATGAACTACAGGAAATGGAAACAAGAGGTGCTTTCTTTGTTGCTGTATTTGTTGTTGTTGTTTTCTTTTCTTTTCTTTTCTTTTTGGCCAATCCAGTGTTTGAACTCAGGGCCTAGGCCCTGACTCTGAGCTTCTTTTGCTCAAGACTAGCACTTTACCACTTGAGCCACAACAGCACTTTTGGCTTTTTTTGTTTATGTAGTACTTAAGAATCAAACCCAGGGCTTCATCAATGCTAGGCACATACTTTACCACTAAGCCACATTCCCAGCTCTTTCTTTTTGTCGTTTGTCTATATGTCTTTGGGAGGGTAAGAAGAGCAGAGAAATGGAGGATCAAAGGGTGAATAAATGCAACAGTGGTACTCAATGGATACTGCAGGGAAAATGAACTATACAACTTGTGGGTAGGGAAGGGAGGAAAATCTAGGAGAGAGCAAGGGAAGAGGTGACATTGTCCAAAAAGAAATGTACTCATGACCTGACATAGATAACTTAACTCCTCTGTACATCCCCTTTATAATAACAATAAAAAATTTAAAAGAAGAAACTTAAAAGTCCCCTGCCAGAGTTAATGACTGAATCACTCAAACCATGGGACTGCAGAGGTGGATTTTCTCAGCTTTGGTGTGACCATTGGGGGAATTAAGGAGCAAAGGTGGTTTCATTTATAATGCTTGTTCTCTTTCTTGGGCTGACACCTAGAATCCTAACTGAGATCTGAGGATCAAAGTTCATAGCCAGCCAGATCAGGAAGCTTGTGAGACTCTTATTTCCAATCAACCATGAAAAATCTCAACTGGAAGAGTGAAAAGGCTAGGGACAACATGCTGATTTTCTTTCTTTTTTCTTTCTTTCTTTCTTTCTTTCTTTCTTTCTTTCTTTCTTTCTTTCTTTCTTTCTTTCTTTTTTCTTTCTTTCTTTCTTCCCCTTCTTTCCTTCCTCCCTCCTCCACCCCTGTCATCGAATTTCTTCTTAATGTAATGCCTTCTTTTCCTCCTGACAAAAAACAAGATTCCTGCACAGCCAAGAATCTTCTGGGGGCGAGGTGGGGGGGAGGGGGTAGGAGGAATCATGGTGGTCTCAATTGTCCACCTGCTTGGAAACTGCTTTCCAGCCTTGCCTGCACCTTCTGGAAAAGACAGCAACCACCTGCCCAGAATGGAAAGGAGAACCAGAAACCAAGCAACCAGGACCTTGGGCAGAGAAAACAGGAAAAAGCTGCCAAGCCTACACGAGGGGGCCGGCCTCTCCCAGGGGCCTGCAGCAGGGGAGGGGGCGGGGAGCGGCCAGAGCTCCCCCCAGGGCTGCAGCTGCTGCCACAAAAGAGGCATTGAGCTGATGGGGCCAGCACAGCCAGGGAAGAGCAGCAGAGAGGGAGCGTCCTGGGCCAGCTCCGCCAGCCACAGGAGCTATGAGGGAGGAACCCCATCCAGAGGGGAGGACGCCTGACCTTTAAGGCAGCCCTTGGTGCCAGGAAAGGAGGGGGGCAGACTGGATGGTCAGCAGCCCCCTAGGGCTCATGCCTGCATCTCATTATCCAGCCTGACTGCCCCCCCCAGGCATCAAACCCCCACTTGTTCTCAGATTCCCTCCCTTCAGTATCCTTCACTGGAACACGTGTTATAAGCTCAGAGAAGGAGCAGGCCGGGCTCCAGGGGACTTCAGTGGCTCTGCAATCATCCTCACCTGCTCCACCCCCTCCTTAGCACACCCTCAAGACCTGGAGGCTGGAGACCCGGGTCCTCTCCCCAGGGCAAGCCCGCCACCCCCAAGCCAGGCATCTTGTCCACAAATAGGAGCTGTGAGGTGCTGCCTCACAGAGCTCTAAACTTCCAATGCAACAAGAGCTCCCAGAGTGGGCCCTAGTTGCGAGGTAATTCAGCCACAAGGGGCGCTGTCTTCCCGAAGTCAATTTAGTGTCCCATTGCAGGAGTGGGACTGTTATGTAAGGCACCTGTGGCCCATGCCTGTAATCTTAGCTACTCAAGAGGCTAAGATCTGAGGATCACAGTTCAAAGCCAGCCCGGGCAGGAATGACAGTGAGACTCTTTATCTCCAATTAACCAATTAAGTGTGCCTCAAGGGGCAGTGTGCCAGGCAGCACTGGTACAACAATGCCCAGGCCTTAACTTCAAGGCCCAGTACTGGCACACAAAAGAAAAACAAGAGTGGGCTTGTAATAAATGTCTGGCCTCCTCTTCTTTTCTCTCCAGTAGGATTTCTTGCCCTCTGCCTTCTGCCATTGGATAACAGCAAGGAATCCCTCCCCAGACGCCACCAGTACTTACATATTGGAGTTCTCAACCTCCACAACTGTGAGCCGAATGAACTCCTGGTGCCTACAAATTCCCTGGCCTGTGGGGTTCTCTTCTAGTAACACAGAAGGCACTGAGGCTGGCCTCAGTGGCTCCCGTGATCCCGCTGCTGCTCTCTGCCTGGCTGTGCCTCTTTAAGCCCTCTGCCCTGCAGGTCCAGCTGCAGACACTCAGGGGAATCCCAAGCAGTGGGGAGGGCCATCCTAGTGGCCTCACTTCTGTAAGGCATCCTTCAGTTGTTGGATAGTTACTCATGCGGGAGGGGATGTTTGCATTTGCAGTGGTCCAAGCACCACCTGCCTGCTCCTTTCATATCACCTTCACCGCCTAGGATCTTGCCCTCCCCTGCCCCCCACCATGACTCCACATGCCTCCACATCTCCAGATCTCCTCCAGTACATTTATTCTGTGTGCCATTAATGGAGTTTGAACTCACAGCCAGATACTATCATTTGATTGTGTGTGTATATGTGTGTGTCTGTATGCCAGTCCTGGGGCCTGAATGCAAGGCCTAGGTGCTGTCCCTGAGCTTTTCTGCCCAAAGCTAACACTCTACCACTTGTGCCACAGCCCCACTTCCAGTTTTTTGGTGGTCAATTGGAGATAAGTGTCTCCTGGACTTTTCTGCCCAGGCTGGCTTCCAGCTGTGATCCTCAGACCTCAGCATCCTGAGTAGCTGGGGTTACAGGTGTGAGCCACCGGTGCCCAGCTCACTCAGCTTTTTCACTCAGGTCTGGAGCTCTACTATTTGAGCCATACCTCCACTTCTAGCGTTTTGGTGATTAATTGGAGATAAAAGGCTCTCTGATGTATCTGCCTGGTCTGACTTCAATCCAGGATCCTCAGATCTCAGCCTCTAGAATAGGTAGGATTACAGGTGTGAGCCACTAGCACCAGGCTTCTAAGATTCATTTTAATATGCAAGTTTGGCTTAGCACCAGATGAGGGCCATGCTGGCTCTGCTTGGTAGGCCATGTCCAGCGATGGTGCCACCTGGGCTTCTCCAGGGGCATTAGGGGGCGAATGGACGATGAACCCAGGACCAACAGAACAATTGTCACCCTGAAGGTGACAATCACGACACCCTATCCCAACGATCTTGTTGGACTGGTGCCTAATACTCCACTATGGCAAGTAGGACTGCACCCTTCCCAACCCTGCTGAGTCTGTTCCAAGAGGTCCCATGAGGCCTGCTCACCTTGGGCTGGAGTGTGGAAAGCACTGGGCAGCACGTGTGGAGGCCAGGGGTTCCGGAAGAGGCCATGCACACATTCAAAGGTGTGGGTTTGGGTGGGCCCCTGCTCTCCCTGCAATGACCTGGATACAACCAGGAGTCACCCAAGAAAAATTGTGAAGGTGTCTTGAGGTAACCCCAATTGCACAGGATTGAAGGTCCCCCCACAGTCCTCAAGAAGATGGCCAGCAAATCTCTCTGGTCAAGAAGAGAATCTTGGCCAGGGAAAGCATCAGTGCGGCTCTGGCATTCCTAGGTTGATCTGTGCCATAGTCTGGAGGCATGACCCCCCAAGGTCTTCTTGAACCCTCCCCCCAAACTCACTTGATAGTGGTACTTGGAGGTGGGGGAGATGGTGGCTGGGGTTGGAGGAAGTGGTGCGGGGGAACAGCAGCTGGGTGCTGGTGGCTCACACCTGTAAATCTAGCTGCTCAGGAGGCTGAGATCTGAGGGTCAAGGTTCAAAGCCAGTCCAGGCAGGAAAGTCCATGAGTCTCATTTCTAATTAGTCATGAAAAGCTAGAAGCAGAGCTGTTAACCTGTTCTCATCTTAACGCCAGTTGTGTGGCCTGCAGCAGCCAACTTTTCTGCATGAAATTCTGCACAGTGGAAAGGAGGAGGCTGCACCCTAAGATTATTCTAGAAACGAAGCGGGTAGGCCTGCCAAGCCCCTCCACCAGGACCTGACCCAAGTAGATGATGAAGAAATAAATGCTCGCCCCCCCCATTGCTTCCTGGGACATCGTCTGCCCAAACCCAAACCGCTCATTCCATTCGAATGGATACTCGGCCCAGCCCTTGCCATTCCGACCCTTTCATGCATCTGTTTTAAAAGACTGAGGGTCTGGCCAGGCCCAGCATGGACAAGGAGGCTAAGGTCCAGCTGCTAACACAGAGGGGTCTTTATTCAGGCCGACTCTTGATCCCTCACTCTGACTAGGCCCATTGGTGCTTTGGAGGCAGGGAGGGGTGAGGAAGGAGCAAGGTTTAGCGGAATGCAGGGCAAGGAAGAGAAGCCAAGTGTCTGGATGGTATGACCTCAGGCTGCAGGCTACAGTGACTCTCAAAACATTCTCCTTTATCAGGAAGTTGGAATGTGAGTCACACTCTGTGCTACCCCCAAGGGTTTTTTTACTGAGCCCTGCTGCAAATTACTCCGTTAATTAGGTGGCCTCTGACCTTAGCCTCAGCCCAGAGCTGGCCTCCTGCCTGGGGTCCCCCAGACCAAGGGTGGACTTGCATGGGTTGCTGCCACCTGGTGTCCAGAGAGTGAACTGCAGGATGATAGGGAGCAGGAAGAACTTCCTTTCTGCCAGCCCAGAAACATCATAAGAACACATTTTAAATAAATAATTTTTAAAAACAACTTTAATCTGTGATTGTTGGTCTTTCAAAAACCTCTGTGAATTCAGTAGGGTCAGATCCTCCTTCTGTGGCTGTGGATAGACAAACATTCAGTACTACACATGGCCGGGGTGGGCTCTGAGAACTTCATAAATTCAAGGGAACTGGTGGCTCACGTCTGTAATCCTAGCTACTTAGGAAGCTGAGATATGAGGATTAAGTTTCAAAGCCAGCCTGAGCAGGTAAATCTGAGAGACTCATCTCCAATTAACCACAAAAAAAAACTGGAAGTGAAGCTGTGGCTGAAGTGAAAAAGCTAAGACACAGCACCCAGACCCTGAGTTCAAGACCCAGTACTGGCACAAAAAGAAGTTATGAATGAGCAGATGGTGGGGGTCACTACCTACCCAAAATGATGGCATTAAAAAGCTATCACTGAAGCTGGAGCCAGGAACTTATGCCTGTAATCCTAGCTACTCAGGAGGCTGGGATCCAAGGATTGTAGTTTGAAGCCAGCTGCAGCAGGGAAGTCCATGAGACTCTTATCTCCAAGTAACCACCAAAAAGCTCAGGGAAAACAGTTAGGCCCTGAATGCATGCCACAAAACTAGCACTGGGGTAAGGGTGGGGGGCGAGGTACCAGTGGCTCACACCTGTAATCCTAGCTACTGAGGATGTTACAGATCGGAGGATCACAGATAAAAGCCATCCCAAAGCAAGAAAATCTGGGAGATCATTATCTCCACTCAACCAGCAAAAAGCTGAACTGGAGCAGTGTCTCAAGTGGTAGAGCACTAGCCTTGAGCACAAAAGCTCATGATCAGCACCCAGGCCCTGAATTCAAGCCCCAGAACTGGCACACACCCCTACCCCCAAAAAAAGAATAACCAAAAAAAGTGAAGAGATGGCCTGCAGGAAAAGAAGGAATGTCTGATGAGTAGTCCGGCACTAAGGGACCACAGGGAGAGACAAGATGTGCAGCCCTGTGTGCACCTGTGGGAGAAGCCTCTCAAGCGCTGTTCTCCTTGCTATGGAGTGGGCCCCACCCCCTCTGCTCAAAGGCAGCCTGCAAACCATGCAACAGAGATTGTGGCTGTCCAACCACGGAGGTGTGCCACCTCCCACCCCAGCCCTGCGAGCAGCACTCCCAAGCACCTTTTCCAGCGTAGTCCCCTGGGGCAGCAGCTGCTCTCCCCCACACAGAACGGGGAAAGGGGAGACAAAACAAAAAGCTCTGGCCCTTGAACTTGACTGCCTGCATAGAAGCCCCCTCCATCCTGGCCACTTCACAATGGCTTATTATCACCATGACAACCAGGCAGAAGTCACATGGCTAGGTCACAGTTTGCTCATCTTTAAAACAAAATTCAGTGATTGGACTGTTAGATTCAGCTTGAGTTGTCCAGTACCAGCCACATAAAAGACACCCCCAGGAGCAAGGGTAGCTGTCTGTGGCTCTGTCTGTCCCATATCACAAAAATTAGGGCACGAGAGTGCTGATGTGATCCTGGCTACTGAGGAGGCTGAGATATGAGGATCAAGTTTCAAAGCCATTGGGCAGATAGAGCTGAGAGACTCATCTCCAGTTAACCACCCAAATGCAAAAAGGGGAGCTGTGGCTCATGTTGTGGAGAACCAGCCTTGAGCAAAAAACCTAAGGAGCAGTGCCTAGATCCTGAGTTGAAACTCCAGTACCAGCCGGGGGTGGGAGGGGAGAGGGGAGGCTGGGGGAGAAGGTATTTTGCTTATAAACTGACATGTTAAAGTGAATCCTTAATGACATTGCCCCATTTGCTAGGAAATGGAAAAACTTGGAAAAAATTATATTAAGTGAAGTAAGCCAGGCCCAAAGAAACATAGGTCCCATGGTTTCCCTTATTTGCAATATCTAGTATATGTATGAGTCAAGCGGAAAAGGTCAGATAATGTGATGTTAGGAAAATGAACCCTTAGATATGTATTTTAATGTTTTTTTCTTTCATGCATGTGTTTCTAACGCATTTATAAGATTATTTCTTTGTTGCTTTGTTTGTCCCTCCCCCACAATATAACCCCTGCTTTCACTATATTTGATGTCAGTATAACTTGTGGAGGAGATGGGGAAAAACAAGTCGTTTAAGGATACAGGTGGACCTGTTGCAACAATGAGAAGTACAAGTTGTCATGTCGAAAACGAGCTTTACAACGTCGGTGGGGAGGAGGGAGGATGGGGGGAGGGGGGAGTCTGGGAAGGGATGTGAAGGGTAAACAAAGGAGGAGGCTGCAATGCTTGGTAAGAAATGTACGCATTATCCTGCCCATGTAATTGTAACCCCTCTGTACAGTATGTTCACAAATAAAATAAAATAAAAAGTGAAACCTTTACATAACTACTGAAAAATGAGAGAGAAATGGTGGGGAGAAGGAAGGAAGGAAGGAGGGAGGAAGGAGGAAGGAAGGGAGGGAGGGAGGGAGGGAGGAAAGGAGGAAGAGAAGGAGGAAGGGAGGGAGGCAAGGAGGGAGGGAGTCCCACCCAGCCTGAAGCCTGGCTTTGTACAGTCTTCATAACTAGAGCAGGCCTGACTTCTGTTCTCTGTTAATGTACAACAGAAAGCATTGAGAAGTGTCTCCGTTGTGAGGAGATCAAATAGGGAGCTCTGAGAACATCAGAGTGGAGAGAAATTCACTGACCGGAAACAACCAGCGAAGGAGGCCCTGGGTCTAACGAACAATGCTGGCCTCCGGCGCCCCCTTGTGCACACCGGCAGTAGTTCTCCCTCAGCTGCAAGCACTCAGGAAGTAAAGTTGTTGAATTGTTTCTATGAGTAGACAGGCCCCTGTCCTCATCTCCACCCTGGGAGGTTATCCCATCAGCCAGTGGGAATATTTCTCATTGGTAAGTGAGAGAAATACTATATTAACAGTAAGATAATAGGTAATAATAAGATTGTCATGAAATTTAGCCAACATAGACTCACATAGGAACAGAGCAAAAACAGACAAGTTACTGCGTAACAAGCTTCAAAGCACAGCATAGAGGACAAAGATCCCCAAGACCAGCCCAACCCAGTCCCCAGCTTCCAGGACAGGCATGGGAGAGGCAAACCGCGGCAGGGAAGACCAAGCCTAGCCAAGTACTGGTGTCTCACGCCCATAATCCTCAAGAGACCAAGATCTGAGGATGGTGGTTCAAAACCAGCCGCAGGAAGGAAATTTCATGACACTTTCATCTCCAGTTTACCATCAAAAATGCTAGAAGTGGAGATGCTCAAATGGTAGCTTACCAAGCTTAAGTGCAAAAAACTCAAGGACAGCACACAGGTCCTGAGTTCAAGCCCTAGGATCAGCAGAAGATAGGAAGGAAGGAAGGAAGGAAGGAAGGAAGGAAGGAAGGAAGGAAGGAAGGAAGGAAGGAAGGAAGGAAGGAAG
>NW_012267392.1:2819893-2823469 GCF_000151885.1 Dipodomys ordii
GAGGGAGGGAGGGAGGGAGGGAGGGAGGGAGGGAGGGAGGGAAGGCAAGACCGGAGCCTGCCAGGAGAAGTGCAGAGATTAAAAGCAGAGTTTCATAGGAGAACCTGGGACATACAGAAAGATGAATACGCCACACAGCACTTGCATGCATCCCAGAAAGAGCCAATGGAAAGGAACTGGAGGGAGCAGTATGCAGCACTGAATCAGACAGAGGCACGGAACATCCAGGGACAGGAATGGTGTTTATCTCTCATGGTTTCAAAGAAGACCACTGACTCCTGAGAGTCAAATTTTCGTGTTTTTACTCTACCACCACAGTTAGACTCATTTAAAGAATAAGGATAGCCTCCTAAATTGAGCATAATTGAAGAAAAGAAGAGGGAGAGGGGCTGGGAAGGTGGCTCTGGTAGAGCGCTTGCCTTGCATGCATGAGGCCCTGGGTTCGATTCCTCAGCACTACATAAGCAGAAAAAGCCATGGTGGTGTGGCTCAAGTGGTAGAACACTAGCCTTGAGCTGAAGAGCTGAGGGAGAGCACCCAGAACCAGAGTTCAGGCTCCACGACCAACAAAAAAAAAAGAGGGAGAGAAGGAGAAGGAGGAGAAGGAGGAGGAGGAGGAAGAGGAGGAGAACACTCTTGTACAGCTTAAACCACGCCATTAAGGGTAACTGAGAACTTCTGAAAGTAAATATACAAGTAAATAAACCAATCCAGGTCTCCGTCCTTTGGCAGCGCAGTTCCCACTTGGATTAATCAGGAACTGAATGTCACAGGGAGCCGGGCCAAGGGTGGCAAGGCCCCATGAGCGGTTCACATTCCATCCAGAAAAGCAGCTTTCTGCCACCCAGGGTGCCAGGTGTGGAGAGAAGGGTGTATCTCCACAAGTTAGAGCCCATACCTTAAACACCTTTGCTGTTGTTTTTATGCCAGGACTGGGACTTGAACTCAGGGCCTCATGTCCTATTGTTTGGCTTTATCACTCAAAGCTAGCACCCTCCCACTTGAGCCGTGGCTCCACTGCTGGCTTTTTGCTGGTTCATTGGAGATAAATCTTTGATGGATTTTTCTGTCCAGGTTAGCTTTGACCCTTAGTCCTCAGCTTCCTAAATAACTAGGATTACAAGCTTGAGCCACCAGTGCCCAGTTTAAATGGGTTGTATAGTATACATCACAAAGGCAAACCAAAGTATTTGGTACATGTAAGCTTTCCCCTGCCTTCATTCATATAATATATATTTATGTATATATAATATATATGCAAAAGAAAGTAGGGGGAAATATACACATGTAAATATATGTGTATGTATGTGTATATGTAAGGTGCCAGTACTGGGGCTTGAACTCAGGGCCGGAGTGCTTTCACTTTGCTTTTCTTCTCAAGTCTTTTTTTTTTTTTTTGGTCGGTAGTGGGGCTTGAATTCTGGACGTGGGCGCTGTCCCTGTGCTCTTCAGCTCAAGGCGAGCGCTCTAGCGCTTGAGCCACAGCACCACTTCCGGTTTTCTAGTGGTTTATTGGAGATCAGAGTCTCACAGACTTTCCTTCCCGGGCTGGCTTTGAACCACAATCCTCAGATCTCAGCCTCCTGAGTAGCTAAGATTACAGGCATGAGCCACCAGCGCCCTGCTTCAAGTATTAACACTCTACCTCTTGAGCCACAGCTCCACTTTTGACTTTTTGCTGGTTAATTGGAGCTGAGAATCTTACAAACTTTCCTGCCCAGAGCTGGCTTCAAGCTGTGATCTCAGATCTCAGCCTCCTGAGCAGCTAGGATGACAGGCACGCACACCAGGCCCCCGCAGCAGCCTCAGAGTTTGGCATCTGCACGCTGTTTTAGCATTCTGGAGCCACTGTTCATGGGTGTCAGGAACAATTGGACTATCCCACGAGGAGAAAGGCTTCCCTGTTTTAGTTCAGATCTTACATGTCCCCGAACACCTCACATGCTGGTCTCCAGGTTGTGATCCTAGAAAGAGGAATTTTGATCATTGGGATGCTCCCTTGAAGGGAATATTGGGGACCAACCTCTTCATGTCTCCTTTGTTTCCTGGTCATCAGGAGGTGATCTCCCCTCTGTGCACCCTGCTCAGGGTGCACTCTGGGGCTGCAGACACAAAAGAGCACCAAGCAGCCATGGGCTGAAACCTCCCTGAGCTAAAGGAGCCTTTCTTCTCTTTAAGTGGATCGGCTCAGCTATCTGGTCACAGCGTGGAAAGCTGAGTGCACATTTCCCCCAGCAGCCTGGCCCAGACTTGCTCCAGGGCCTGTGGGTGGGGCTCGGGGCATGAAAGGAGGAGGGCACACAGAAAGGGGACCCCACTTCCAGGGCCATGGGCAGAGCCAGGCCAGGAACCCTCGCACTACCTTCTGTGGTGTGCACATAGCACAGGGCCCCCGACCTGGGGGGCAAAACCCCATGGGAAGGAGTCTTACAGGAGTGGGGAGAGGGGAGCAAAGGAGAGAAAGAGAGTGGGAGGGAGAAGAGAGGAGAAAGGGGGAGGGAAGAGGAAGAGAGAGAGAAGGAAGGAGAGAAAGAGAGAAGAACAGAGGGAGGATTTGGGCTGTTCACTCATCCACCACCCCGTGTGGCACAAATGGTGCACAACCACCAGCATTCCATCTGGACAGAAGGATACACCCCAGCAATGTGACCTCCTCCCCCAGGCTTACTAGTTAGAAGCTGGTATAGACTGTCTGTTCTTTGGAGAAATGAACAATTCTTGCACTTGAGTGTCATGGACTAAAATGTGTACCCACTAAAAGAAGGTGAAATGGCCTGGGCTCAGAGAAGAGAAGTAATTTCCCTAAGGACACACAGCTAGTAAATGCTGAACCAGGGCAAGCCACACTGGGTGACACTGTGGCTGCAAGAGAGTGATTGCTGACTCTGGCAGCTACAAGGAGAGACTCAGGAGCTGCCAGTGGCCAAGACGGGGGAGAGAGGGACCTGCGGACTGCCCACCCAGAAGCCGGTGCTCAGAAACTCGGCTTCTAACACCTTCACTAGGGAATTATCATCGCTACTTCTCAAGCCAACCCAAAGAACCAGAAGCTATCGGCAGCTGCTGTGTCACTTAGAAGAAGAAGAACGAAGAGCTGGGGAGACTGCATGGAGGCTGAGATCTGAGGATGGAGATTCAAAGCCAGCCTGGACAGGAACATCCGTAAGACTTTTTGTTTTTTTTCTTTTTGGTCAGTCATGGGGCTTGAACCCAGCCTGGGCACTGTCTGAGTTTTTGTGCTCAAGGCTAGCACTCTACCATGTTGAGCCACAGCACCACTCCTGGTTTTCTGGCAGTTAATTGGAGATAAGAGTCTCACGAATGTTTCTGCTTGGGCTGACTTTGAACCACAATCCTTAGATCTCACATCCTTCTGAAACGCTAAGATTACAGGCCTGAGCCACCAGTTAACCACCAAAAAGCTGAAAATGGAGCAGTGCTTCAACTGGTAGAGCACCAGCCTTGAGTGGAAAAGCCAAGGTAAACCACTCAGGCCTTGAGTTCAAGCCCCAGGACTGGCAGAAAGAAAGAGGAAGGAAGGAAGGAAGGAAGGAAGGAAGGAAGGAAGGAAGGAAG
>NW_012267392.1:2823519-2892162 GCF_000151885.1 Dipodomys ordii
AGGAAGGAAGGAAGGAAGGAAGGAAGGAAGGAAGGAAGGAAGGGAGGGAGGAAGGGAGGAAGGAAGGGAGGAAGGGAGGAGAGGAAGAATGAATGTAAAACATTTTAGGGAACACAGAAAACAGGTGGGTCTCCAAAAGGTGAATGGACACCATCACAGGGATGCTTGCTAACCACCAAGTTCTACCCACACCATTCTCCAGAGTCAAGATTTCTGGCCCTCACACAGTATCAGTGGTTCACCCCTGTAATCCTAGCCACAATCCTAGCCACTCAGGAGGCTGAGATCTGAGGATGGAGATTCAAAGCCAGCCCAGACAAGAAAGTCTGTGAGACTCTGATCTCCAAGGCTGGCACTCTACCACTTGAGTTACAGCTCCATTTCTGGCTTTTTGTTGGTCAATTGGAGATAAGAGTCTCGTGATCTTCTCTGCCAAGGCTGGTTTTAAACCATGATCCTCAGATCTCAGCCTCCTGAGAAGCTAGGATTAAGGAGTAAGCCACTGGCGCCCAGCAACTGTTGGCTTTTACAGTAAAGAGCAGTGCAGGCAAGGAGATGGTAGAGGGGGAGGGGCCGGATGTCAGCCCAAATGGAAAACTCAAGACACCCCACCACTCCAGCTTGAAAACCCAAGCCAGTAGCTTCAAGAGGTGCCTCTAGCCTCCCTGTAGAAACCTCCAGTGGGGCAAACCTCCCCAGGTTCAGGGCAGTTCAACTACAAAGCTCACAGTGTCAAAATTATCAGAAACTAGCCAGGTTGTAATAGCTCACATCTGTCCTCCTGCTACTCAGGGCTGAGATTGGAGGATCAAAGTTCAAAGCCAACCAGGCCAAGAAAGTCCATGAGACTCTTACCTCCAAATGGTAGCATGTCAGCCTTGATTAAAAAAGCTAAAGAACAGTGTCCAGTCCCAGCCCTTGAGTTTAAGCCCCATTACCAGCACCAAAATAAATACATGAATAAATAAGAAGATATTGTTTGTTTGAGAGGCGGTTTGCATTCACACAAGATGTTTATCTTTTCTTTCTTCTTTGAAACAAAATGATTGCGAAGAAGCCTGCAGCAGAGCCTAGCTCAGGTCAGAGGGCAGAAGGGCAGAGTTGGGAGACTTGGTTAACTCACAGGGCTGCAGAACAACATCTTGAAGGTTGCCTTTCACAGAACTGGAAGAACTGAGTTGGGAGCTATAAAACTGATTTTGATGTTCTTAGCTTTGTAATGGTGAGATCACAAGTAGCCAAGATGTGAAAACGTTAAATAAATTTCAAATCATAATTGAAATGTGATAGTAATAATAATAATTGAGATTCAAACCTGGGACAGGTAGAAACTTTGTTCCACAGTGATGGAGAAGAGCGCTGGGCTCACGATTGTCCTGCTATTTGCAGGTTCACTATGGAATCACAGAATAGCCAGAAAGAGGAAGAGAGGAGAACAGAAGGTGGTGTGTGAGCTCAGCGTTACTGGGTAACCACTTACCCTAAAACCTAGCAACTTGAAACAACAAACATTTACTGTCTCCTAGGTTCTGGAATTGGGACTCCAGGAGCCACTTCACTGGGTGGTCCAGACCCACCAGGACCTCCCAGGAGGCTGAGCCAAGCAGCAGGGCTGACCAGCTCACCCCTGGGCTGCTCTGCACCTGAGTCTCCATTTCTCAGAGACAAGTCCATAGAAGCGAGTGATGGAGGTGGTTGCTTCTCTACCTAGCCATCAGTAATACATGCTGGCTCCTCTGCTGTCTGTGGTAGCACAGAAACATTCAGTGTGATGTGGGAAGGACTGGGTAAAAGAGTGAGTGCCAGGAAGAGGCCACTGGAACCATCAGCTGCCAATCAAAGACCACCACAAAGAAAAGGGCTCACACCTGTCATCCTAGCTACTTGGGATCTGAGGATAAAAGATCTGGGGATAAAAGTTTGAAGCCAGCCTGTACAGAAAAATCCACAAGACTCTTATGTTCAATTAAGCAGCAAAAGTTTGGAAGGGAAGGCATTGCTCATGTGGTAGAGTATCAATCTTATGAGGCTCTGAGTTCAAGCCCCAGTACTAACACACACACACACACACACACACACACACACACACGTTGAAATGGATGGGAAGCAGAAGCAGAGGAGAGGTCCCTGTAGTTTGTAGGAAACCACCTCTGCTCACGCCAACTTTGATTCTGGCCATGGATGCCTAGAAAGAAGAGGTAGAAGGAAAGTTAGAAAGCACAGAACAAGCTGGGCTCCCACGAGTCACATCAAAGCCCAAGCTTTAATTGTAGAAGAAAAACAACAAAAACAGCCAAGCACCAGTGGCTCATACCTATAATCCTAGCTACTCAGGAGGCTGAGAGCTGAGGATCACAGTTTGAAGCCAGCCTGGGCAGGAAAGTTTGTGAGACTCTTATCTCCATTGAACTACTCAGAAAAAGCCAGAAGTGGCACTGTGGCTCAAGTGGTAGAGCACTAGCCTTGAGCACAAAGAGGCTTAGGGACAGTGCCCAGGCCCTGAGTAAAGCCCCAGGACTGGCAAAAAAAAAATAGTAAAGAGACTACAGTGATTTATGGTTAGAGTCCAGAGGACTGAGATAGCACAGATGCGAAGCTGAACCCGTTCCTCCAGTGGCAGGTGATGGGGGACATGAGAGATTTGAGCGGGGTCAGTGTGAGGGTCCCCATTTCCTTCTGTTGACAGCAATGAGGGGTGAGGTGTCAGAGAGTGAGGAAGGGGCTGGAGACATCCCAGGATCTTCTAAATCAGCTCCAAGAATCACTCCAGGGACAGATCTTGTCTTGAGTCATGCCCTGGACTTCCTACTACTCTCTAAGAAGCTTCTTTATCATCCCTAATGATGGGAGATGAGCAGGTGCCACATTTCACTGTCTCCTGACTCCCCTGGGTCCCCAGAGCCAGCCCCAGGCATCTGGAATTATTGTACTCCATCAGGGCTTTGCAATTTATGTCCACCCCATCTGGCTTCAATGTCTATAAAACATCCTCATCTTGACCAAGCAGAAGCTCTAAGCAAAGCCAGACAGATCCACAGCCTGTCAGTCAGGGACACGGGTGGCTTAGTAATTAATTGGCGAGTTAAACTAAGGCATCAAATCTTCTCTGGTTCCTTAGTTCTAGCGGCAAAGAGGACACGAACAGGGGAGCCACTGGGCAAATCTTGTCTTACTCATTGCTTGAATGCCGGCATTCAAGCGCCTGTGGCTCACACCTATGCTCAGCAGGCTGAGATCTGAGGATCATAGTTCACACCCAGCCTGGATAGGAAAGTCTGTGTGACTCTTCTCTCTAATTAACCAACAAAAAGCCAGACGTGAAGCTGTGGCCCGAGTAATGGAGTGCTAGCCTTAAGCAAAAAGGCTAAGAGACAGAGTCCAGACCCTGAGTTTAATACTGGAACCAAAAAAAAAAAAAAACAATTGCTTTTGTCTGAGACCTACACAAGCAAACTAGCATCCCAAAGATGGGGCTGGAGGCCTGGCTAGACTTGGTACCCTTCATTGCTTTCCAGGCTTTGCTGTGTCCTTATAAATTAACTTGGATTTCCAGTGCATCTGACTCTGTAGGGCTGCTCACCCCTGTGGTTCAGAGATGCAGCAAGGAGCCACAGGCCCTACCTGAGCTCACCATCTCTTCTCTTGCCCTCTGTTCCCCACATGGCCACATTACTCCAGGAACCAAGCAGCTGGAAGAACAGGTAAATGCGTCAGGAAGCCCTGGGTCTGGCCCGTGGCATTCTAGGGGCTCCTGGAACGCTGTCTTCCGAAATCCTGGCCATCACTGATCTGGGTCAGGAACCCTTTAGAAATGCTGACAGCTAGATCTGAATCATATGACAGGTGCTTGAAAGCCATCTGCAGGGCCTCTCCATCTCCCCGTCACAGCTCTGCCAAGACCCACCCACTGCCCCCTGACCAACTGCACAAACTCAGTCTCCCACTGGAGCTCCAAACTTGCCCCTTCACTCATAACCTCCAGACACCAAACTCCTTAGGATGAAATCGAGCCTGAACTTGAACTCTCCTGTGTGGTATCTATGTCATGACCCTGTCCCGGCACACAGTGCTCTAGCCACTGCTGTAATGTGAATAGCTTCAAACACCTGCCTGCACCGCCTTTCTGGGCTTTCCACCCTCCCCTCCATCCTTCCCTCCTCCTCTGCTTCTCTCAAACCCGTTAAAAACAGAGCTTTCTGGCTCCCTTACTGGTTTCTCTAGGAACCCCAGCTCCTGCTCCCTGGGGTAACTTAGGGGTCAGGTCTGGAGTTCTGGGGGGGTCTTGTTATTCAGCCAAGTCCTATTTTAGGGTCTGGGCCCTGGTTCCTTCTCCTCTCTCTCTCTCTCTCTCTCTCTCTCTCTCTCTCAGATTTTTGAGGAACTTGGCCCACACTGCTCCCTGCCCAAGGGCTCCAATGGGCTTAATGATTACATAGGAGACAGGGTTGAGCTTGTGTCTCACGCTGGGGTTCCTCACACTTCGTTTGCAGTGGGCGCTACCTCTCATCCACCACCAGCTCAACAGCCCCATTTCTAGCCCCCTCACATGGTGGCTCCAGAGAAGCAGGGCACTCTCAGGCTGGCTCTGCCCTTCTCCATCAAAAGGAAGTAAGGTAGGGTGTGTTCGGGCACCACCCATTGGTCAGGCAAAATGCTTGCTGTGGTGACCAGAAACCACCCCTGCTCAGCTGACAGGGAGGGACAGGCACATCCCCATGTCAGCCTGGCATTGCCTGTTGGCTCCTAGGCCCAGACCCCATCCCTTTGCCTAGACTCTCCTAACTCTCCCAACCAGGAGCGCCTCAGAGGGCAGCTCATCATGAAGGCTCGAGCTAGACGTGAAGAATACTTGCCCTTTCTGGAATATTCGACCAGAATGGAGTCACATGCTCATCCTCAAAGACAGCATCTGGGCAGGGAGGTGTGGCCATGAGTGAACTGAGCATGGAGCTGTGTGCAGACCCACTGACGAGGCCCAGCAGCCAGGGAGGCCAGAGCAGACACAGAGCTGATCAATGATCAATTGCTGCTGGCCGAGAAGCAACACAGGATGTGGTGGGGAGTCTTCAGCCTCCACAGGAAAAGGGATCCTGGAGAGCAGTGTGGGGCCATGGAGTCGTCATGCCAGCTCACCATTCGATTGAGTGTGCACCACAGAAACACCCCAGACCTGCCCTGGGGGCAGGGTGTCAAGACATATGAGAGCTTGGAAAGATCAAGCTTGATAGTCAGCTAGGAGACTGAGTTTCTAATAAACAGATAGCCCAAGACAGGAAAAGAGGATGTCAAGTTAGATTTTGTGTGTGCGTGTGCTCACACACCTATGTGTGCATATGTGCACATGTGTGTATGTGTGCATGTGTACATGTGTGTTTTACTGGGTATGAAACCCAGAACCTCACAACTGCTAAGCACCAACTGATAGTTTTTTAGTTGTTGTTCTTTCTTTTTGTGCTAATTCTAGGGCTTGAACTCAAAGCCTGGGATCTGTCTCTTAGCTTTGTCTCTCAAGGCCAGTGCTCTCCCATTTGAACCACAGCTCCACTTCCAGGTTTTTGCTAGCTAACTGGAGATCAGAATCTCCCAGATTTTTCCTGCCTTGGCTGGCATTGAACCATGATCCTCATATCTCAGCCTCCTAAGTAGCTAGGGTTAACTGATACATTTCTAAATTTGACCTTGAAGATCGTATGAGCAGAAAGGTTCTGAAACTCATTTAAGAAGGAAAATATACACAAAAAGTAGTCATTATAGGATGTCAAAATTACTGATTAAATTAAAACATTTTTAACCTAGGCACTGGTGGCTCACACCTGTAATCCTAGCTAGTCAGGAGGCTGAGATCTGAAGATTGCAGTTCAAAGCCAACTTGGGTAGGAAAGTCTGTAAGACTCTTATCTCCAAGTAACTAGCAAAAAGCCTGAAGTGAAGGTGTGGCTTACATAGTAGAATACCAGCCTTGCGCAAAAAAGCTAAGGACAATGCCCTGGCCCTGAGTTCAAGACCCAGTAGTGACACAAATAACAATAATTTTAATAGTAAACAGTGCTTCTTGATTAAATGAAGGTATGTCAACTTTTGCCAAGGAAGAAGTAAAGAGCATATAAACATTTCATCCTCACTAGGGTGGGTGGGGTTCCGTATCCTTTGATGATTTTGTGTCTGTTCACACAAGCAAATAGAGTACAGATTTCAAAGAAAACACCAGGCAGGATACTACAACTTGGTATCATCAATCCAACACAAAAATTAATAAAATGGGATCCAGTGAAAGCCCATCACGGCCCCACTTTAGGAGCTGGGGACCCTGAGTTCTGGGGACAGCCACACACATGCTCAGAAACAAACCCTAGTCTAGTCACTCTACCCATCTGTTTTTGTCAAAGCTACCACAGCTCATACACGACCTTGGCTCCCCCCCCACAAGGTCATCCAGTTAATTATTGACATAGTGCATCAACTCTGAAATAATCATGAGTTCCCACATCCCACACTTCCTAGATTCACATCAGGGGGGAAAATATGGTCCCATAAGTGTCATCAACCTGAGCTACTCCGGTCAGAGTCCAGGTCTACCAGAATAGAAAATAGAAAAGCTTTCTAATCCGTCTTCACACAAAGGAAAGGAGCTTGGGACTCATTTCAAAAAGTTGTTTCAACTAGTGATTTAAAGACATATTCTCTCTCTTTCTCTCTCTCTCTCTCTCTCTCTCTCTCTCTCTCTCTCTCTCTCTCTCTCTCCACACACACACACACACACACACAGATCTGTGCAAGCATTATCTTTCCAGGCATCTAGCAGGTATAAAGTCTAGGTATAAACTACGTCTCTCTCAGCACTAGGAAGGACCTGGGCCCCTCCCTCGCTCCTCAGCTCCCTCCTCCCAGCCACAAGCAGTTAATTGCCTGCCCCAGGCTGCCTCCAGCCCAGCCCTAATCGGCCTGATCTCAGGCAGTTGGCTGCACAGCTCCATACCAGGCTGGGGCTGAGCACTGAGCAGCAGGAGCATTTTTCCAAGGTAATGATTAAGCTGAGCTCCTGGCAAGGGCACAAGCTACAAAGCCAGGAAGGTGAGCCCCATTCACACCTCAGCTCTGCTGGAGTGGCCACGACTGGTTGGAAAAGGCAGAGCCCCAGGGCTCAGGGGCCCTCCGCCAGCACCCAGCAGCCACGGCCTCTTGTCTGGGCACACCTGAGTGTGAAGTATTGCAGGACCAGAGCTTCTGCTGCCCCCCTGCATCTCTGCCCTCACCCGTGGCACCATGAAGCTCCAGGGCTTCTGGACTGGGCTGGAATACACCTGCCGGCTCCTGGGCATCACCACCGCTGCAGGTAAGACCTGCCTCCTGGCCACGGTCTCCCCATCAGGCGTATAGCAGCCAGAGTTGAACCAGAGGGATGGACAGATGAGAGTGGATATAGCTATCACTTTTGTCCTTTAATTTCTTTCCCAAGACTTCCCTCCTTCTAGCTCCTACCCCAAAACGTATACTGTGGAAAGGTGGCAGGTGCAGATAAGCCACAGGCAGGCACAAAGGAGTGCACGGGGGGCCTGGTGCAAGCCTTTGATTGACAGCTCACTCATTCTGTGACCTCGAGAGCCCTCTGCATCCTCCCGTGTCTGTGCAATGAGCCTGGTGCTTTCCCACCCACTGGGAGGGTTCTCAGAGTCGGGGGACTAAAGGAGATGGTGTAAAAGGCTGGGTGAAGGCGGGAGTTGACTACAATGGGTTAACAGAGCTCAACCACAGACCTACATCCCAGAGTGAGAATCCAGTTACAGCTCTGCCCTGATGAGACCAGCGAGGGATGACAATGGCAGTCTTCCTCATGCCACGGGGACCCCAACAGAACATAGAACCCCAAGTCCCTAGTGGAGACCTACTCAGGAGCTCACACACAGTAGGTGCTGAAGGAGAATTCCAAATGGGGCTCCTCTCTGTCTCTATCTCTGTCTTTGTCTCTGTCTCTCTCTCTCTCTCTCTCTCTCTCTCTCTCTCTCCCTCTCCTCTCCTCTCCCCCCCCCACTAGTCACATGGCAGTCTGGGATGACTTTCAGCTAAGTAGCCCCCCAGGGTCTGTGCCTGCTGGGAAGTGAGCATCTATTTTCTTTTTCTTTTATTGTGCCCATCCTGAGGCTTGAACTCAGAGTCTAGACTCTATCCCTGAGCTTTTGCTCAAGGTTAGTGCCACTTGAGCCATTTCCAGCTTTTTTTTTTTTTTAGTAGTTTATTGGTGATAAGAGTTTCATGGACTTCCCTGCCTGGGCTGGCTTTGAACCATCATCCTCAAATCTCAGCCTCCTGAGTATCTAGGATTATAGGCATGAGCCACCAGTGCTCAGCAGAGTATCTATGTGCTGATAAACCCGTAGCTCTGAGCCTCATCTCCCAGAGGACACTGCCCTGCAAAGCCCTTCCTTCCTGCCTCTGGACAAAAGGAGTCTTTCCAAATGAGAAAGGGCCTCATCTCAGACTCTGGCCTCCAGCCTTGGCACTGTCATGGAGCAGATACAAGGTCTTGGATCCTCTGGCCCCCTGAAGCTGTGCTTTCTGACCTGAATAACAGGCCTGCTAACCAGGCATTTGGGCAGATCAAGGGTGCAGGAACTGAGCATGGCTAAAAGCAGAAGTCAGGAGGAAGTCCCCACAGCTCAGGCCAGTGTCAGTAGGGAGCTGGGTCATTCCTGAGACAGCAGCCTGGATCAATGGACTGTTTCCCACGCTTGGGTTAAAAGTTAGAAGGGAGAATCATAGAGTCTGGTGCAGGTAAACTGAGATGAGTCACGACCTTGCCCAAGGGCAGACTGCAGGTCAGCTGAACAGCCAGCCTGGAGTCCTGACCCCTTAACTCCCAAAGGCCAGGACTCTGCCCCAAGCCCTCCCTGTGTCTCTGGCAAGAAGTGATTGCAGAGACCCCATGTAGATAGATTTACAGAAGTGGGTTCTAGCTGGGCACCCACAGCTCATGGCTGTCAGCCTCGCTATTCAGGAGGCTGAAAGCTGAGAATTGCAGTTTGAAGCCAGACCAGACAGGAAAGTCCATGAGACGCTTACCTCCAATTAAGCACCAGAAAAGCCATAAATAGAGCTGTGGCTCAAGGGGTAGAGCATTAGCTTTGAGACAAAAATTCAGGGACAGTGCCCAGGTCCTGAGTTCAAGCCCCAGGACTAGCATCAAAAATAAATAATTAAATAAATAAAAGTGGATTCTAGCTTCCTTGGTAACTATATTTTCCTCTCTGATGGGAAATGATAAGAAAGGTCTCATAGCCCATCCTGAGGAACAGAAAGTGACCTTAAGTAGGTTTCCAACCTTGGGCATCTGGTCTACCACTGTCGAACTGGGTCATCTGCTCCCTCTGCACTGTCAGCTACCAAGAATCCCAGTGACTGAAGCCCCAGCCACACACAGCTGGGGCCAGCTTCCTGCCCGGAAGCTCTTTTTAGATACATTTATCTATCCTCCTAATGGATTTGCTGAAGACAGTTTAAGAGTCCAATTTATCTCAGCCAATGAAAGGCCTTGCACACACATGCACACACACACACATGCACGCGTGCGTGTATGCCCACCCACAGGCACACCACTCTTCTTCGCCACAAACTTTATCTCTATGCAAGAGGCTGCTGTTCATGCTGAAGATGAATCTCCTACTTGGTTTTGATACAAGATCCAGGCTAAAAATAGGCCAGAGTTGCCTGCTAATGGTCAGGCTTTCCAGAGCACGGAGAGCAAGCTGAAAGCTAGGGAAGGCCTCTAGAGCTTTGGAGCAAATCTCGAGTTTCTTCCAGCGTCACTGGGCTTCTGGCTTATTTCCAGTGTGTAAGATTTGCAAATTCCTTATTCCTTTAAGCCTCTTTTTTTGTTGTTGTTGAAATCCTCTGTTGAAAAGTTCAGGCTCCACGGTAAGGGTACTTTAGAGGAAGAGGAAATGAGACGAAACAGATAGGTACTATGCAGAAACCCCAGAGGTAGGAGGGCTCTGGCTCAGGCTCCCCCTGCAGGTAAACCCATGTAGGTTTCCCAGAGGCTAGGAAGCCATGGGACTAAGGGCTCCCAGAGTGTCACCTGCAGGAACCAGGCCATCCTGAGAGGCTACAGCCTCTGGTGTAGCAGCCTCCTCCCCAGGCCTTGAAGACAAGAACCAGGCTGGTAGAGGTAGGCACACAGGTCCTGGGCACTGCCCATAGAGGGTAAGCTGCATGGTCATAGCTGTAGCAAGCCCTGCTGACCACTGGGCTGTCCCCTCCCCTCTTTACCCACCCCATTTGGATAAAACCTCCTTAGGATGTCCAGTCCTAAGGTCCTGAGGTCCAGGCCTATACAAGAAGTTTTCAATAAATAACACCACCAAACTCAGGTAAATAGATTACAGGCAGACTGGACCTACCCAGTGTGTCCCCTGGAATGGTCATATGAATTCCAGGCCATTAGAGGCTACACCCCTACACACACACACACACACACACACACACACACCAGTATCTTACATGGACTCATTACCATTACCTTTCTGACCTGGAAAGGTGTTGGGGTAGGCATGCTTATGGCCTATGTTCGTGTGAAAGTGTGTACACCTACGTGTATGACCACATACACACACATAAGGCTTCCTCCTCCATGTGCAGATTCAGGAAGAGCTGCCCCTCCATCCCTCAAAGTAGATCATGTGATCTACTTTGTTGTGTTCATCCCAAGTATGAGACTTGGGCCTTAGCAGAATCTCTTCCTATACACAGAACTGGTTAGCTGGTTAGTTAGTATGTTCATTGGGGGTTTTCTTTTGTTTATTTTTGTTTTTCTGAGTCATGGATTCACTGCGTAGCACAGGTTGGCCTTGGGCTGTTCATGGAAATGATAACCAGCCTCTACCTCTCTAGTGCTGGGATCAGGCACACACCCCCATGCTCAGCTTGTGATTAGCTTCCAGTGCAGACCAGACATGAGACTCAGGGCCCTGGGACACAGATTTTAACTAGCTAGGCCACAGTGGTCCAGGGTGGAGCCTGTCCTGTGGGCTCAGCATTGAGGCTGATGCCCCAGCCCTGGCTGAGCAGGTGAGGATAGCTTCCCTTTGAACTTCTGCAGTGCTCATCTCCAGAGGAAGCCCAGGCCCCCACCTGGCCCAGGCCAGAAAGAGAATAAGAAAAGCCCCTCTGCATGTCACATCGTGTCCTGCTCTCTGGGGCTGGAGTGAGGGGAGGATGAGACTCCTGAATGTAGAGGGTTAGCCCTCTCCTTCTAACCAAGTCCCTGCATACCAATAGGCATAAGCTGCCCAAAGCAGGTCAGCCCAGAAAACACATGCAGTACTTGAATCAGACCTTCTAACTTCCCTCAGAGCAGAGGCTTGTCTTTGTTCTTGGTGGTGTAGCTGATGAATAACACTATTATTCAGTGTTCATTTTGAGCCAAGCTCTGGGGGTACATGTTTTAAACACAGAATATGCAAAATATCCCTCCCTCTCTTCCTCTATTCTCCTCCTCCTGAAAGACAATAGGATTTGGGTCAAGTGTTTGTGTGTGTGTGTGTGTGTGTGTGTGTGTGTGTGTGTGGTCAGGTTTGGGCTTGAACTCAGGGCCTGAGTGCTGTCTCTAACCATGAGCCTCAGCCTCCTGGGAAATTAGGAGGAACACAAGCATGAGCCACCGAGACCAGGCTTAGTCTAGGCAGCTTTGCTGTCTGGAAGCCAGGCAGCTATTGGCTTATGAAGACTGGCCTGGGTAGGGTGATAACGGGCCATTCAGGAGACTGAGATCTGAGGAATGTGATTTGAAGCCAACCTAGGCAGGAAAGTCCATGAGACTCTTATCTCCAACTAACCACCATAAGGCCCAAAATGGAGCTATGGCTCAAGTGGTAGAGTGATAGCCTTGAGCAGAAAAGCTCAAGGACAGTATCCAGGCCCTGAGTTCAAGATCCAAGACTGGCACACACAAAAGGAGAAGGGGGGAGCAAGGAAGGAAAGAAGAGAGAAGGAAGGAGGGAGAGAAGGAAGGAAGGAGGGAATAAGGGAAGGAAGGAAGGAGGGAATGAGGGAAGGAAGGAAGGAAGGAAGGGAGGGAGGGAGGGAGGAAGGAAGGGAAGGAGGGAGGGAAGGGAAGGAAGGAAGGAGGGAATGAGGGAAGGAAGGAAGGAAGGAAGGGAGGGAGGGAGGGAGGGAGGGAGGGAGGGAGGGAGGGAGGAAGGGGAAAAGAAAGAAGGGGAAGAGAGGAAGGACAGGAAGGAAAATGAAAGAAAGAAAGGAAAGAAGGAAAAGGGAAGGCACAGAAAAAGGAAGGAAGGAAGAGAGAAAGAAAGAAATTGAGAGAGATAAACACAGAGAGAGAGAGAGAGAGAGAGAGAGGAAAGAACACTTGGAAAGAATGTGGCCCCAGTGAGCTACAGTAATTGGATGTAGTTACTCTGGGCCACTTGTATCCCAGCCCAGCCTTGAGATGGGGCCCTGAGCTGGGAAAACCATGAGCAATGTCACCGTGTCCGGAAGAGTTTTGGCCACAATGAGCTCAGTACTAATGGAAGTCAAGGATTAAAATAACCTCACTCCTCCCCATGAGAGGACTAATGGGAACAGTCTGCCTCTTATAATAGTTCTATTAGCATTGTCTACGCAACACCATCAGTCACTAAAACTGAGTGCTCATAACCATCATCTATGCTGCTATTGCCTTCATTATCTAGACCAGGAAGCAGCCTGGAGAGTGGGACTTCCCTGCGCCTGGACCCAGCCTGCCCAAGCCCTCTGCTTGGTCCATCTCTCTATGCAAAACATCCTTCCCCACCCACTGTGCCAGGGAGTCAGATGCTCAGAAGCGAGGTGCCTTGCCAGGCTCTACCACTGGCTGTTGGCCTAGTATTTCTGACGCCTGCTGAATCTCTGAAAGGCAATGCAGAAGTAAACTCTTGCCAGATGCTGATGGCTCACACCTGTCATCCTAGATACGCAGGAGGCTAAGATCTGAGGATCGCCATTCAAAGACAGCCCAGGCAGGAAAGTCCAATTAATCACCAAAATGCTGTAAATGGAGTTGTGGCCCAAGTAGTAGAGCCTTAAGCAAAAAAAAAAAAAAGCCAAGTGAGAATGAAGCCCTGAATTCAAGCTCCAGTAGCCACACCAAAATTAAAAAGGGGGAGCGGGGGGAAGGGACAAAGCAGAAGGCACAAGAGCAACTCTCCCAAGGTCCTGCCACAAACTAGACTCCTTTCTGCCCTCTGCTGGCCACCTGCTGCAGCCTCAGGCAAAGCACTGGGGACCATTGCTGTGAGTGAGCACTGCACCCCCAGCCTCTAACACACAGTCCTGATCACCCATCTTGCCCAAGGTGGGAAAACCTCCTGCCAATTGCTCCGTAAAACCAGTGATGAGCCCGGGCGCTGGTGGCCCTTGCCTGCAATCCCAGCTCCTCAGGAGGTCATTGAGATCTGAGAATCACACCAGCCTGGGCAGGAAAATCCATAGGAGTCTTACCTTTAATTAACCAGCAAAAAGTAGAAGTGGAGCTGTGGCTCAAGTGGTAGAGGACTAGCCTGAATGAAAAAGCTGAGCAAGAGCACAAAGCCCTGAGTTCAAGTCTCAGTGTAAGCATGCTCTCTCTCTCTAGCTCTCTCCTCCTCCTCTCTCTCCCTTTCCCTCTCCCCCTCCCTTTCTCCCTCTCTCTCTCTTCCTCTCCCTCTCTTCCCCTCTCTCTCCCTCTCCCTCTCTTCCTCCCTCTCCCTTTCTCTCCTTCTCCCTCTCTCCCTCTTTCTCTCCTTCTCTCTCCCTCTCTCCCCCTTACCTTTCTCTCTCTCTCTCCCTCTCCACCTCTCTCCCTTTCCTTCTTCCTCTCTCCCCTTCTCTTCCTCTCTCTTCCTTTCCCTCTCTCTCCCCTTCTTTCTTCCTCTCTCCCCCTCCCTCTTGCTCTCCCCCTCCATCCCTCCCTCAATCCATCCACCTATCTGTCTGTCTGTCTCTGAATGTCTCTGCCTCTGTCTTTTTCCTTCTCTCTCTGTCTCTCTCTGTGCCTCTGTGTCTCTGTCTTTCCCTGTCTCTCTGTCTGTCTTTCTGTCTCTGCCTCTGCCTCTCCCTCTCTCTCTCCCTCCCCCCTCTGGTGGACAGGAAACTGCCCATTGCCTGGAGCCCAAAGGCTCAGCCTAGCCTCTGGGTCTTCACTTCACAGCCTGTGACCTTGAGTAAACTACACCTTCATCCAGTGCTCAGAAACACAGCCATACCCCACTGTTTCCTAGACCAAAGTGATCAGCCCCTTCCCACAAGAAGTGAGGAAGCTCCATTTTGGTTTTCAAGGGGCAGCATCTCAACAGACAATGAAGGCCCCCTTCAGTATGGGACACAGGGAATGGAAGCTTATACATTTTTACAGGGAGGGAAGGAAAGGAAGGAGGGAGGGAGGGAAGGAAGGGGGAAGGGAGGAAGGGAGGAAGGGAGGATCAGGACCTTGGAGAAGCAGCCCAGAGCACTGATGAAGGGCCACAATATACAATCCACAAACACCCCTCCATCTCTGAGTGTCCAAAAGGACCTTGGGGTGAAGCTACACCTGTGGGTCCCAGAGTGGTCCCTGCACCTGCAGGAGAGGCCGAGTCTGAGCTGCAGTGTGTGCCCCAGAGCACGCCCCCATTGGGTATTCCTGTGAGGAAAGCGCCAGAAGCCAGCATTCTGGACAGCAGTACAAGAGCACATCCACTCCTGAGGAAAGGAAGGCTTGGCATTCCAGAACCATCTCCCACAGTGAGAGGACAGGAGGGGAGGCCGGGCTCATCGCACACCCCAGGGTCTTTGTGGGCTCTGGGTCCAAAGAAATGCACCTGGGCCTGAGATAAAGCCACAGTGCTGCAAATGGGAAGGAACACTCCCCCCAGCCTTCATCCCCCCCAGCCCTGCCGCAAGCATGAGCCAGGCACGGGAGGGGGTGCAGACAGACCTCACCACGGCCAGTGACTGAAGCCAGGAGCTCAGCCACCAGCACAGAGGGGATTCTAGAAGCCACAACACACAGAAGAGAGCAGGACGAGGAAGCTCTGGAATGGTGGTATAGACAGGCTCCATGGCAAGACAGACAGATAGAGGGAAAACATCCATGACCTGAGGATGCTGGGGTTTTAGGGGCCACCCAGGAGGTGCCTTGACTCACACCATAGCCAAGGGCCCTGGCAGAGCGGTGCTGTGGTGTGGCACCCAAGCCCACTCTGCTTCTCCTTCACCCTTCAGTGTTGATCGGCGTGGGCACAGAGACTTTCCTCCAGGGGCGGTTCAAAAGCCTGGCCTTCTACCTCCTGTGAGTATGGGTGCCGGGCCCCATCACACTTCCTGTGCTAGCCCCCACCCCAGTCACAGCACAGAGCCCTTCCCATGCCAATTCCACCCCACACTGAGGAAGGAACTGGGGGGGGGGGTTCTAGGATAGAAACATTTTTGGGAAAACTATACCATAAATCAGCTCTCTTAGACTCCTACCCACCCATCCACAGGTCCACTTGCCCATCCCCCACCCACCCATGCATCATCTTTCTACCTGCCCATTCCCTTCCCATCACCAATCCATCTGTCTATCAATCCATCCATCTGCTCATCCACTCACCCATCCATCTACCCAGCCACATATCCATTACCTCGCTACCCACCCATTCACCCATCTGACTATCCATCTACTCAATCATGTATCAGTCTACCTATACACACATCCATCTTCCCACCCATGTATCCACCTATCTACACATATCCCTACTTACCCATTCATTTGCCCATCTATGCATCCATCCATTTGCCACATATCCTACTTATGAACCCATCCATCTGCCCATTCACCCATCCATCAACTCAACCATATATCCTTCTACTTACGCACCCACTCACCCATCCATATGCAAACCCACACCCACCCATAGGTCCATCTACCTACCCACTCACCTACTCGCCCATCTATCTGCCTGTCCATTCACTCATCCATTTATTTAATCATTTATCAGTCTACCTATGCACCCATCCATCTTCCTGTCCATATATCATCTACCTACACACCCACTCACCCATTCACCTGCCCATCCACCCATCTGTCCAACTACTCAGCCACACATCCACACACCTACACATCTATCCATGTCCCCCTCTCCCTACCCATCCATCTACCTAACGGTGCATCTACCCACGCACCCATTCACCTACCCACCCATCCATGCATCCCCTCATTCATTTCTTTCCACAACAAACATGAAAGGAGCTCCCCTGCCTGCTAAGCACAGTTTGGAGACTTATTTGAATTATGCTACCATCACCAAGCTCATGAGCTGCAGACCTCATGAGTTGCTAGGATTACAGGCATGAGCCACAGGTGCCTGGCTCACTCTGAAGGTGTTCAAAGAACAGAGTGAATATTCCTTATGGCTGAGTAGTGGGGGAGAAGGGAAATAACAGTGTTTTCAAGGGCCTACCTTTGAAGCTAGGTGGCCGGGGTCAGTCCTGGGGCCACAGGAAGAGGTCACCCCTGCCAATACAAAGAACCAGGTGCAAATCATGTCACCTACTGGCCATGGCACCTCCTCCTCTGTCTCTGTATCAGGGCTGTGGTATCCAGGCAGAACCTGAAGAATGCTGTCCTGGAGACAAGCCAGCCTATCACTGGAATGGCCCAAAAGGCAAAGGCACTACGAGCAGACAGCTTCATGAAACCTAGGAAGGATCGAGGCACCAGCCTTCTCACCTGTCTCCACCCACAGGTCTATAGGGGTCGCTGTCTCTGTGTGTGAAGGGGCCTACTTTGTAGCTCAGCTGCTGGCCATCTGCTTCAAGTAAGTAGCCTCAGACATAGTTTGAGGAATGGTCCGTCCCCTCCCCCGTCCCTGGGAACTGCTCATCACTGGACCCCGGCATCCAGCAGTCCATCCAGGAGGAAAGCCCTGATGGTGGCTCAGCTTGAGGCTGGCAGCGATCATGTGAAGGTTGCTCTGCTTCCCGGTAGCACGAGTCAAGCATCCTGAGCCTCTGGGCATGGAGGCCCTGCTGCTGAGGCTGCTACACACTGTTCAGAATCTAAACACGCCAGCGACTCACACCTGTAATCCTAGCTACTCTGGAGACTGAGGACTAAAGGAGGTTTGAAGGCACTCTGGGCAGGAAAGTCTATAAGACTCTTATCTCTAACTAACCACCAAAACACTAGCAGTGGAGTTGTGGCTCAAGAGGTAGAGCTCTAAGCCGGGCGCTGGTGGCTCACGCCTGTAATCCTAGCTACTCAGGAGGCTGAGATCTGAGGATCGCGGTTCAAAGGCAGCCCGGGCAGGAGAGACCGTGAGACTCCTATCTCCAATAAACCACCAGAAAACCGGAAGTGGCGCTGTAGCTCAAGTGGTAGAGCGCTAGCCTTGAGCTGAAGAGCTGAGGGACAGCGCCCAGGCCCAGAGTTCAAGCCCCATGACTGACAAAAAAAAAAAAAGAGGTAGAGCTCTAGCCTTGAGCAAAAAGCTCAGGGACAGTGCCCAGGCCCAGAGTTCTAGCCCCAGGACCGAAACACACACACACACACACACACACACACACACACACACATACACACACACTATCATCTGTGTGGCCAAAGGCTGGGGAACAGACCATAGCTCCCAGAGCACAGACAGGCAGGTCCTCAAGTGGCCAGCCAGACCTCACAGCTGCTGAGCACCTGCTGCAAGAGTCACAGAAAGAACTGTACTAGTGACAGTCTCCCCTACAAAAATGTAAGTTCTATTCCCAACCACCCTAAATATAAACTTAGGTGGGGGGGAGCTGCTAGGATCTAACTGCACCCCAGGCTCCCCGGCCCTGAGGCAATTTCCTTTCCTCCTCCCCACCCCCTCCCTTTCAGAGGTGCTGGGAACCACCATCCCCTTGGAAGTGCTTTTATGTTCTCAGAGATGGCCACTGGGGGGCACCAGCGAGCTGTATCAAGCTCACTCACATTCCTGTGAGTGGTCCTCCCTCTCCCTCTCCCTCTCCCTCTCCCTCCCCTCCTCTCTCTCTCTCTCTCTCTCCTCTCTCTTTCCCTTTCCCTCCCTCCCCCATCCTCTCCCCCTCTCTCTAAGCCAATGCAGAGCAGGAAGGGTTTAAAGGCTGGCACTGTCCTCTGAATCGAGAGGCAGGGTCTTGGAAGAAACCCACTCTGCATCAGGCCTCTTCCATTGTCCAGGGCATGGCTCTACAAGTAGGGTGCCGCTAGATTGCCAGCACAGCCACACACGCACGCGCGCACACACACACACACACACACACACACACACACGTCGCTCCCAGTGGGGTGACTCCTATACTGGCACCTTCTCTGCTCTGTGTGGACTCCTGAGTGGGTCTTGAGCAAGCCATTAACCTTCCTTCCCTTCTTCCCAGGAAGACTGAGAAGGCTTTCCGAAGAACAAAACAAAAAGTGTAGAGCCTCAGACACGGGTTAGAACCCATAGGAGCCACAGGGAGAAGGTTCCAGATGTCTGTAACCCCAATCCCTGAATGTTGTTCTGCCAAGAGCCACTAGGATTGCACCCAGAGCCCAGCCCCAGCCTCCCATGACCTTTCTGTGGCTGGGCTTTGCCTCTGCCCTTCCTGCTAACCCTGGAATCCCTCCCCAGGTGTCAGCCAGGGTCCTTGGCCCACAGAGCACGAGAGAAGGCCCATTGGCTGGGCTGCTTCCAGAAGTTTCTGGCCTACATGCTGCTGTCAGTGGCCTGCTTCCTCCACCCTGTTCTGGTATGGCACGTGACCATCCCAGGTAGGCTTGTGGGAAGCAGAGGGCACCGGGGATATAATCTCTGCCCGGGTAGGGGCTGCACAGTGCCTGGGAAGTAGAAGATATTCCATGCAGGAGTGTCCCAAGGGGAGAGCTTCTTGCTGGAAGCCATTCCCCGGAGGGTCCTCTCATGGATCAAGTCTGATCCCAGGTTTCCAAGTATAAAAGCTGGGCATTTTTCTGCCCCCTAATCCTTTTACCTCCTGGAGATGGTTGTGGGCTGCAGAGCCAGCCAGTGACAGTCACTGGTGTCTCTGAAGGGCCTGGCCCCTTAGCTGTCCCTCACACAGCACTGACCCTCCACACTTCCTTTGGCTGAAGTTTGATTCCAGTTGTGGGGGGGGGGGAGGGAAGCTAAGCCACAAGGGCCGCACAGCACTGACTCACTTGCACAACCTCTGGTTCTTCTCCATGGTGTAGATCTAGCTTTCTGAGCATTCAGTTCTCTTCCAGGTTCCATGCTCATTGTTACTGGCCTGGCCTACTTCCTACTGAGCAAGCGGACAAAGAATAAAGCTGCCCCCCACACAGCAACCCCCCCACAGCAGTACTCAGACCCCTCGGGCAGCGTCACAAGTACCACTGGCTCCGGGGACACTGAGCAAACCTACACTTTCCACGGTGCCTTCAAGGAGGGTCCCGGCTCCCTGCTCATCCACATGAAAAGCATCCTGAAAGGAACCAAGAAACCCAGCCCCCTGCCACCTCCACAAACTCTTGTAGAACTGACATTGGAGCCAGATGATCTGCTGGCCAGAAAGAAGCAGGTGCATTTCGAGGACAGCGTGGTGCGAATCATCCCATCCCTGGCCGAGGGTCTGGACGACGGAGACAGTGAGCCAGAGGAGACGGCCTCTGATACAACCCCCATCATCCCTCCCCCACAGGCCCCCCTCCTGTCTTCACTCATGGGCGCTGATTTATTCTGAGCAGCTCTGCTAGGGGGCGCTGCATAGACCCTGTCCAGGTCTTCCCCACCCTAGACTTCCTGCTAACCACAGGCCCTGCTGCATGCTGGGCCTTAACTGGTCAGGTCAAGGGAGCGTTGGGTGTGCATAACAAATCAGTAGTTCTGCAGACACCTGCAGGAAGGCAGGAAGAGAGCCAGCACGGGGTCTTCCCCACCTGGAATGAGCGCCCACTCCTCCTTCGTGGCTGTGAAGATGGCGGTCATGCCTTCCTCAAAGACACCACCAGCCCCCTTCATACAAGGTTGCAGGTGCATTTGCTGCAGCCCCCAGAGGGTCAGAGGATGCCTGCCCTGCCCAAGCCATGGCAACCTCATTCCTGACACAGAGCTCAGACTCCTGGTCCCTTTCCCCCTCTGACATGACCTCCCAGCCCTAAAAGGCCCGGAGGTGCTCTGAGCATCTCCACGGCTGGTGTTGAGAGGGGTTGGCAGAGTCCAGGGTGATGTGGGACTGGCAGGAAGGACCAGGAAGGCAAGCTTTGGACAAACAAGGACTTACAAAATGGCATAAGGAAGCAATGCCCCTCTGTGCTCCAGACCAGAGAGCTGTGCTCCTGCCAGAAGCATGGCTGCAGGCTCCCAGATCCTCCACTACATGGGCTGCTCTGAGAGTCCAAAGACCATGTTGCACATTGAGCCTCTGATCCTAACTCCTCGGGAGGCTGAGATTTAAGGATTCAGGTTTGAAGCCAGCCCAAACAGGAAAGTCCTGAGACTCTTATCCCCAATTAACCAACAAAAAGCCAGAAGTGGGGCTTTGAGTGGCAAAGCTGAGAGACAGCACCCTGGTCCTGAGTTCAAGCCCCAGTATCAGCATACTCACATAAAGGGATGTTGGGAGCCTGTGACCATCTTCAGCAGCCAGGCACAGTGGGCGGGGCTTGCTGGGGGTTGGGACCACAGAGGTGATGACCTGGAAAGACACCCACAGTAAAGCATGGCACACCGAGGTGTCCGTGGGATGGAATGGGTGATAAACTCATGTTTATCTCAAGGGGGAGTGGGGAAAGAAGAGAAAATACAAGGGTAGTGATTAGGGCAAGGTCTCTGCCTTGACCTACCAAAGCGACAATTAACCCGGGATGCACAAAGGTGAGTGAATCAAGTATTTCCTAATGAAAAGATTTGTAGTGTGGTCATGTGTGTGTGTGTGTGTGTGTGTGTGTGTGTGTGTGTGTGCGTGTGCGTGTGCGTGTGCGTGTGCGTGTGTGTGTGTGTGTGTGTGTGTACATTGGGGCTTGAACTCAGGGCCTGAGTCACGTAGCTTTTTCCAAGTGGTAGCATTCTACCACTTGATCCACAGCTCTAATTCTGGCTATTTGCTGGCGATTGAAGATGACCAAGGATTGGTCTTCTTGAGTTGGGATCATCAGATCTCAGCCTCCCCAGTTGCTAGGATTACAGGCATGAGCTGCCAGCACCCAGCCAAAAAGGTGGTCTTGACTTCTGAAAGTTGTGATTGTTCCATGACGCTATGCCCAGACAACAGTCGCTTCCTCCTCCCTGGCCACCTCAGGAGCAGTGGGAAAAGAAAAAGAGCTGTGGGTTCCCATAGCTTGTGAGGAATAAACACAAGACACACATTTCACAGTCCAGATAAGAAACACACTCAGGCCAAGCCCTGGGCCTCACATCTGTAATGCCAGCCACTTGGGAGACAGAGTTCAGGGTTCATGACTCGAGGGCGGCCCAGACAAAAAGCTACACAAACAAATCCAGACACAGTTGCACATGCCTGTAATCCCAGCTATGCAGGAGGCCATGGGTAGGAGGATTGCCGTTCAAGGTGACTCTAGACAAGAAAGCATGAGGCTTTATAATGAAAAATAACTAAATCTAAAAAGGCTGAGGTAGCACAAGTGGTAGAAGGTTCGAGGCCCTGAGTTCAACTGCAGTAACCAGAGAAGAGAAAGAAGAGAAGGGAAGAGAGGAGAGGAGAGAAGAGAAGAGAGGAGAGAGGAGAGAAGAGGAGAGAAGAGAAGAGATGTGAAGAGAAGAGAAGAGAAGCATGTTCCTGGTTGCACATCTTCAGTGTCCCCAGACCTAGCTGCATTGTTTCTGCACACATGTGGAAATAAAGCTGGTCAGCAGCAGCTGGTCAAAGGAGTGTTTTCTTGCAACTCTCCTCACAGGTCAGTGACAGATGGGTAGCAGGCATAGCCCTTGATGGTGGAACTCTTGAGCTAAAAGCTTTGGCTGCTGTGTGGAGAGACTTCAGGTTGGACAGAGCAGTCAGGGACAGTGGGGTGGACTGTGGGGAGAGGAGGTGGGTCCTGGGGCAGGGAAGTGGTTGGAGGTCATGCTCCTGGTGCCCAGCCATCATGATGTAAATGTGATGACCACAGACACCCTAAGACACCCAAGCAGCCTCATCGGTCCTAGCAGCTGGTAATAAGTTGCGAATCTACAGGTACCACGTCACCAATCACCAGGCAGAACTCTTTGTAACCCTAGCCACTCAGGAAGCTGAGATCTGGGGGCCTCAGGTTCAAAGCCAGCTGGGGCAGGAAAGTCTGTAAGACTCTTATCTCCAGTTTACCAGCAAAAAGCTGAAAGTGGAGTTGTGGCTCAAGTGGTAGAGCACTAGCTTTGAGCACAAAAGCTCAGGGACAGCACTCAGGCCCAGAATTCGAAGCCCAGTATTGGCAATAAATAAATAAGTGATGTCACCGCCTCAGCCATGTGATAAACACTTCTATAAAACCAAAGACCACTCATGGATGTGTGTTAGAGGTGAGGTGCTCTTCGAACTTGGACATGTGTTGGCTTGTCCATGATCACTGCTGGTTAAGGGACAGTCTGCTGTGTGTGTAGCTTGACAGGCAATGCTCGCCAACATTCTTCCTGCCACCAACACCAAAATAGTGTGTGTGTGTGTATGTGTGTGTGTGTGTGTTGTTATTTGGCTTGAACTCAGGGCCTGATCGATGTCCCTTAGCTTTTTCACTCAAGGCTGGCGCTCTACCACTTGAGCCACATCTCCACTTCTCTACTTTTGGTGGTTTATTAGAGATAAGAGTCTCACAAATTTTCCTGCCCAGGCTGGCTTTGAACCTTAATCCCCAGATGTCAGCCTCCAGGAGAAGTTAGGATTCTAGGTGCCAGCCACCAGTGCCTGGCTTCAAAGTGCTCTCTGGGTAGCGAGTGCACCCAGCCTTTGATGACTGACTCATTAGTTCCTAAATGGGCTGCAAATGGCCCCAGGAGATTGAGCCACCACCCTCTCCCATTTCAGTTTCCAGCTTCCAGTAAACTAAGCTATTTCAGGCCTGGGCCAGGTTCCCCTTTCCAGAGTGGACCCTGTCTCTTCAGCCATCAGCACCCGGATGTTAGCTCACAGCACAGTTTGCTAAGGGCAAAGGCAGTCTAACCTGGATGTCGGCAGCTGCTCCATTTTTGCAGCTTAATAAGGAGTTGAGAAAGAGATCATAATCTCTCAATGTCTCACAGCATTCATGCCGGCTCCATGCTCTCCTTGCAAGCTTCCACGCCTCCTCCCTTGATATCACCACAGCAGGGACTGGGGCTCCCACAGACACATGTGGGGGCAAAGTAAGCAATTCAATCCCTAGCATGTCCAGGCCATTTCAGGTGAGTCACCTGGGACCCTGAGATTTCTCCAGGTAGATAGAGGAGGTCAGGACATGGTTAAAAGAAGAGGGGAGGGGCTGGTGGCTCATGCCTGTAATCTTAGCTACTCAGGAGGCTGAGATCTGAGGATCCTGGTTGGAAGCCAGCCTGGGCAAGAAAGCCTGTGAAACTAGTATCTCCAATTAACCACCAAAAAGCCAAAAGGAAGCTGTGGCTCAGGTGCTAGAGCACTAGCCCTAAGCAAAAAAGTTCAGGGACAATACCCAGGCCCTGAGTTCAAGCCCCAAGGCCTGAACAAACAAAAATAATAACTAGATAAGCAGAAGGAAGGGTGGAGGATGGGTGGCCAGCCTGGGTGGAGCATGCATGCCAGGATTATGGTTTGTGTATGCTACGCCACTCTGAGTACTAGGCAACCTACACCCCAACAAACAAAGCAGGGCTCCGCCTGCACCCCTTTCCCCACCCCCAGAGCCATCTTTCTTGGGCTTCTCACAAGGGTGGAACCTGGCAAAGGTTGCTTTTCCCTTGGGTCCTGGATGAGCCCCTAGAGAGACTGGTTGCTATGCCTAGCCCTGCTACCTCCAAAATCTGGACCCGTCTCCCAGCCTCTGGGAGGTTGTAATTGGCAAGGCAAAGGTCCCCCAGGACACTCGGGAAGAAGGATAAACATCAGGACGGCCCCTTGGCTTCCTTACAGGACCCCAGGGTTCACTGTCCTCTAGTGCTGAAGGATTTTTACAGGAAACTGGCATAACTGTGCCTCAGTGGATGGCTCATGCCTGTAATCCTAGCTACTTGAGAGGCTAGGATCTGAGGATCTTAGCTTCAAGCCAGGCTGGGTGGGAAAACTCCATGAGACTCATCACTAATTAACCCCCAAAGCCACATTAGGATCTGTGGCTCAGGTGGCAGAGCACCAGCATTGAGCAGGAGAGGGAGGAGGGAAACAGGACAGCAGATGGGCCCTGAGTTCTAAACCCAGTGTACTGACAAAGAGCCACCAACCACATGCAGCCTTCCCAAGTCCCTTGTTTTTGGTCCTAGTTTGTGGCCCAGGTCTTCTAATACCTAGCAATGAGGTAAAGGCTTTGGGGACCTAAAACCCCAGTGGATATTCTGTGTTTCAGCATGGGCGTTTTTCAGTTCCTGATTCTCTGCCTTGGGGCCTCACTGTGGTCACGGGTCCTGCTGCATCTCCCTGATTTCCCCAGCTGGGTCATTCCCAGAACCTCATTCTCTTTTTTTTGGTCATGAGGCCTGAACTCTGGGCCTGGGCGCCGTCCCTCAGCTCTTCAGCTCAAGGCTAGCACTCTACCACTTGAGCCACAGCGCCACTTCCGGCTTTTTCTGCTTAATATGGTGCTGAGGAATCAAACCCAGGGCCTCGGGCATGCAAGGCAAGCGCTCTATCACTGAGCCACCTTCCCAGCCCCAGAACCTCATTTTTTTAATGTTTTTTATTGTACAAATACTGTACAGAGGGATAACAGTTACATGAGTCAGGTAATGAGTACATTTCCTATCGAGCATTGTTACCTCCTCTTTTATGTTTCCCCTATAATCCCTTCCCTCCCCACCTCCCCTGCCCAAGTTCTAAAGTTCATTTTCAACATAGTGTCTTGTACATCTCATTGTTACAATGAGTCAACCTGTATCCTTATTTCAACATTTTGTTATTTCCCTTCCCATCCCCAAATTAGAAAAAATGTATATACAAGATACAGGGCACTGACATCAAATACAGTGAAAACAGGGGTTATACCTTGGGGGAAGGATATACAAAAGAAACAAAAAAATCACATAGTACATTATAAATATGTTAAAAACAACAGCAAGAAAGAAAAAACCTCTTGTGTCCCTATCTTGGGGTTCATTTCGCTAAACATCATCTTATATGGTCATATGTACATAGCTTTTGAGCTTTTCTAGTTGTTGCAGATAAGGGAAACCATGAGACCTATGCAGAACCTCATTCTTAATGCATGATGCTCTCTCTCTCTCTCTTTCTCTCTCTTCTCTTCTCTTTTCTTCTCTTTCTCTCTTTCATGCTAGTACTGGGGCTTGAACTCAGGGCCTGAGCTTCTTTTGCTTCAGCCTCCTGAGTAGCTAGAATGACAGCCATGTGCCACTAGTGCTCCATTAAGCTTCTTGTTTTATTGAGAGAATTCCCAGTAGAGGTAAAATGTAAGTGTAGCAGTTCTATATTCCTATCCTTATTTCATAGTTAAAAACTCTGAGACAGCTGGGTGCTGGTGGCTCACACCTATAATATTAGTTAGTCAAGAGGCTGAGATCAGAGGGCTACAGTTCAAAGCCAAACCAGGCAGGCAAGTCTGTGAGACTCTTATCTCCAAGTTATCATCAAAAAGCCAGAAGTAGGGCTGTGGTTCACTGGTAGAACAACGCTAGCCTTGAGCAAAAGAGCACAGGGACAGCACCCAGACCCTGAGTGCAAGCCCCAAGATCAGTATTTTAACATTTTTTAAAAAAAGATAAAAGAAAAAGTATGAGCCACCAACCTGAGGACCAGCAGCCCCTCCCCGTAGGGGAACAGAGTGGCTCTCACTGTGGACTGGGGGTAAGGTCAACTCAAGGGAAACACGTTTGAAATGCATGGCTCTTGGGTCTAGCTGCTGTCTGGCCGTCCGGGGGCAGCTGTCCCTCCCCCCTGGGAAATGGGCTGCATTCCTTGGGAGCCAAAGCCGCATAGTTGGAAGATACAGACAGCTTCCCCCAGAACCAGCAGTGCACCCTCTGGTCCATTTTCCCACAGTGCCTGGAGGATGGTCTCTTTCGAAAGCCCCAGCTGGACAGAAGGCCTTTGTCTGTGCAAAACGTTCTGAGCTCTCCAGCTCCTTTGTCTCCTCCATCCGGGAAGGCTCCACTTCCTCTGGCTGTTTCACATCCTGGGTGGTGGGACAACAATCCTAATGCCTTGCCCTGCGCTGCCTGTCCGTGGCTGGCTATTCATTAAAATCCTGGCTCCTGAAGGCGCAGGGCACAGCTAGCAGTGAATGAACTGTGGTGACTGCTTTCTGAACTCTGTACCTGGGCACTGTGGCTCATGTCTGTAATTCTAGCACCTCCAGAGGCTAAGATCTGAGGAACACAGATCAAAGCCAGTGAGGACAGGAAAATCCATGAGATTCTTTTATCTCTAATTAACCAGTAAAAAGCCAGAAGTAGAAGTATGGGTCAAGTGGTAGAGCACCAGCCTTGAGTGGAAAAAGCTAAGCAACAGCATGAGGCCGAGTTCAAGCCCCAGTACACTCTCGCTCTCTCTCTTTCTCCCTCCTCTCTCTCCATCACACACACACACACACACACACACACACACACACACACACACATATGAGTTGTCTAAGATGTAGCAGGCTCTGCTTCCTTAGTGGAATCCCCAAGATCTACTCTACTGGGGTGCTGACCTATGTCAGGAGTCCTGCAGATTCTCTGTGTGGCCTCCACCACTGGAGGCCCAACCTTCACTGCTGGAGGCCCAGCCTCCTCTGGAGGTTTTGTTCAGCACACATTCCTTGTTGATACAAATAACCCCATCCCTATCACACGGGGGCCTGGTGCTAAGATCTGGGGTCCCCAGGGTCTGTTTTGCGTTCCTCAATCTGGCAAGAAGGGGAAAAATCAATTACATATCCACTACTAATTAAACACTGGCAGTCTGGACAGCTACTTCTTCAGGAAGCTGATAATAAAGAAGCAAAATATACAGCATGCCAGGGAGAGATGTGGGGGTCTCGGGGGTGAGTTAGGGGCCAGGAAAGACTGATGAGAAACTGATTCATGAGACAAGGCCTGAGATGTTACAGGAAAACACTTGGTCATAAGTCACCAAGGGCAAAGGTCAGGAGGCTGAGTCTGTGACCAGAGCAGAGGGAATGAAGGAGATGGGAGGGGGGTGAAATATGAGAGAAAACGGGAGGTGAGACTGTCTAGGGAAGGGACTGGCAAACCACCAATAAAGACCCAGAATCTAGCTAGCTAGCTAGCTATTTTACTTTTAATACGGCTCCTAGGGTCTGAATGCAGGGCCTGGACACTGTCTCTGAGCTTTTTTGCTGGAGCTACAGCTTCACTTACAGCTTTTTCACTGGTTAAGTGAAGATAAGTCTAACAGACTTTCATGCTCAGGCTGGCTTTGAATTTGAACTGTAATCCTCAGATCTCAGCCTGCTGAGTAGCCAGGGTTATGAATGTGAGCCAAGCCTTTCACATTTTGCAGCAGGGAAAATAGGCCCAGGGGGATTTCAGCCAGCATAAGGTACACAGAACTTAGTATCTTTGCCCCAATCCAGCAGCCAAAAGAGTTAGGCCCAGTCCCACTGAGCTGGGATCTTGGGGCCTGAGACTCAAATCCTAGGGTGATTTTTGTATATGTGAACACCTACATTAAAAAAAGAAGAAGAAGAAGATTTATAGGAGATTCTTAAAATTACCATGTGGGCAGGTGCTGGTGGCTTATACCTATAATCCTAGCTACTTGGGGGGCTAAGATCTGAGGACCATAGTTCAAAGCCAGCCCAAGCAAGTAAAAGCTCTGGGACTCTTCAATTAAACACCAAAAAACCGTAAGTGGAGTTGTGTCCCAAGTGGTATAATAGCATCAGCCTTGAATGCCAAAGCTAAAGGAAAGGGGGGGCACTCTCTAGGTTTACTTTTCTTGCAATGAGAATAGTTCAAGCCTCAGTAAATACATACATAAAATAGTGAACAGGTGACCCTAGAAGGATTTGGAAAGGCAGATTATTTTGAGCTGTAATGATTTGTGCTGGGGTGAGAGGGGTGGGGAGAGAAGTTCAGAGGCCTATGGTCAGGACAAAGAATAGTGAGATAATGCAGAAACTGAAAATGTTTCCATCAGCCCTGTCCTGCCCAGCCCAGCCCACAGCCTGCAAGTCAGCCCAGGCAGAAGTGACTGGTTTGGATTGTGTGTGTGTGTGTGTGTGTGTGTGTGTGTGTGTGTGTGTCCTAGGGCTTGAATTCAAAACTGGTGTGCTGTTGCTGAGCCTTTTCCTTCAAGGCAAGCTCTCTACCACTTGAGCCACAACTACACTTCCAGCTTTTTGGTGGTTAATTGGAAATAAGAGTGTCAGGTATTTCCAGCCTGCCACTTTGAGCCACTGCTCCACTTAGGCCTTTTCTGTAATTAACTGGAAATAGAGTCTCAGGGACTTTCCTGCTTGGGCAACTCAATCCTCAGATCTCAGAGTAGCAGGGATCTAGGCGGGAGGCCCCAGGGCCCCGAGGTCATCTCGCGTTGATTCACCAGATGGAATTTCCTAAACAACGCTGCATTCTCAAAGGCGTCAACTCCGGGCCCCGACGAGCTCCTCCTCCGCGCGTCCCGGGAGCCCGGTGAGCCGCTGGGGCCAGGGACGCGCAGGGAGCCGAGCCGTATGGGGGAAGGGGAGGGACCCTGGGGCCGAGGCGCCCCTCCAGCGCCCCGCACCCGACGCCGCCAGCGCAAAGCCGCTGGGCAGAGCAGCAGCCAGTGTCAGGAAGGGGCGTGGCATGGAGGCGTGGCAGAGGCGATGGGCGGAGCCTTTGGCCAGTTCCATACAAAGGGCGTGTCCGGGAAAAGGGGAGGGGAGTATGAGACAATTCTATTGGCTGGTGCAGGAGCAGGGGCGGGGCGGGGCGACCTCAGCGCAACCACCTCCAGGACCGAGGGCGCTGCGGGCTCGGCTCCCGAGCTGGCGCCCCTCTTTCAGGTGCAGCGTAGGCTCGGCCCCGGCCGGGACTTCTGGATCGCGCAGTGACCGCATGGTGAGTGATACTGGGGCTGAGCCTCCCGTTCACCCAGCCCGGGTCGTCAGGCAGGGGCTCTGGAGCCCGGCGCTGGCCCGCGGGCCCCGCGCGCCCGTGTCCTCCGCTGCCAGCCTGGCGCGATGCGGGGCTGGCCCCTGGGACTGAGCGGGAGCCGCGCCCCGCGCCTCCTCCAGGGCACCGCGCGCATCTTAGCGGCAGGCGGGCTGCACCTGTGCCCCTGCGCCCCGCACGTCAGCCAGTCTCCCAGGAGGGCGGGGGGGGGGGCGGAGTTCCAACCTCTCCTGAGTAACTCTTTGATTTCAAATCCACGCCAAGGTAATAGCAGAAAGAGGGCTCAGCACTGTTTAAGGAGGGGTTTTCTTAGTCCAGACTCGTTAAAGAAAGGGGCATTTAGCCAGGGCGCCAGCGGCTCACGCCTATAATTTGAGCTATGCAGGAGATATGAGGATCTTAGTTCGAAGCCAGGTCGGGCAGAAACATCCCTGAAACTCTTATCTCTAATTAACCACCAGAAAACCGGAAGTGGAGCTGTGGCTCAAAGTGATAGAGTGCTAGCTAGCCTTGAGCAAAAGATATCAGGGACAGCAGCAGGCCCTGAGTTCAAGTCCTACAACCAACAAAAAAAGGGGGGGAGACATTTATTTTTATTTGTGTGCCACTATTGGCACTTGAACTCAGGACTTAGGCATTCTTTAGCTTTTTCACTCAAGGCTGGCCCTCTACCACTTGAGCCACACCTCCACTTGTGCCCTTTTGGTGGTTAATTGGAGCTTAGAGTCTCAAGGACTTTTCTACTGGGCTGGCTTCTAAGTGCCACCCTCAGATCTCAATCTCTGGAGTAGCTAGGATTACAGGTGGGAGTCACTGGTGCCTGCCTGGCTAAGAAAGGGCTTTGAAATCTACCACTCCTCTCAGCAGGGGTGAGACTCCTACTTTGATTATCCCCATTTACAGGTGAGAAACTGAGACTTAGTTACAGAATTGTCTACCTTTCATCCAGATCAGTCAGTGGTGAAGGTGGGCTTTAAACCCACTGCTGGCTGTCCCTCCAGACTTCCTGTGCTTCTCTTCTGGCTTTGAGCTCATCCCACTGACTGCCCTGTAACCCCTGTGCTCCTGACTTATTGCCCATGCTCCCATGTTCCCCACTGCTGAATGATACCTTAGTGTTTTCATAAGTCTGGCACAGCCCTGAGAGAGGGATCCACCCCTCAGCCAGTGCCAAACTAGCCAGAGCACCTTGAAACACTGGAAGGAGTGTCCTAGAAACCCCATCCCACGTGGGAATCAAAGGAGGTCCACAACAGATGAGAGCTGGGATTCTGTAAACTTACCCCAAACAGGTCAGACTCCAAAGTCAGATCATGTGGTAGAAGAAACCCTCGTTGCCTTTGCAGTAGTTTAATTAGTCACAGATCTAGGAATGTCAGTCAGGATTAGTTACCAAAAGCCACGGAAAATCCTCAGGATACTGAGATCTGAGGATTGAGGTTTAAATCCAGTTTAGGTAGGAAAATCTGTGAGTCTCTTAGCTCTAATTAACCACCAAAAAGCAAGAAATGGTGCAGTAGCTCAAAGTGGTAGGGCACTAGCCTTGAGCACAAAAGCTCAGGGATAACATCCAGGCCCTGAGTTCAAGCCCCAGATCTGGCACAAGAAAAAAGAGAGAGGGAGGGAGAAAGGAAGGAAGGAAGGAAGGAAGGAAGGAAGGAAGGAAAATGCCCCTCTGAAACCAGGAGACTCCCATGGCCAGAGCCTGAGGACAGAATCAAGATCTAGGATCCTTCTGGACTCTGGGCTACCTGGACTGTGGAAGATAAGAAGCATGAACAGAAGTTGTGTCACCCATATGTGTCCTTTGGTACAGACCCTGTGACTACGAAGCCTCTACGGGAAAGGGCACCTGACTGTGGGGTGTGACAGAACCCCCTGACCTGGGCCCCTGGGACCTGGGTCCAGGTTGAGCCCTGTCTGCCTCCTCTTGTAGTAGGTCCTGGGGGAGACCCTTTGTCCCCTCTGAATCCTACATTTTCATTTCTAGAGCTGCAATGGCACCTTTCATCAAGGGCACACAGATCTCCCTGGGCCCCCACAACAAGGTCAGCCCTAACAGTCATTCCAGAGGGGCCAGGCCACAAACAGCTCAGGTCTCATTTGTCTCACACAATTAATAAAGGAATATAATTTGCCTGCTGCCTGTGGCGCATGCCTGTAATCCTTGCTACTCAGGAGGCTGAGGCTTAAGGATTAGGGTTTGAAGTCAGCCTGGGCAAGAAAGGCCATGAGACCCTTTTTTTTTTGTTGTTGTTTTGTTTTTTTATTTGGCCATGAGACTCTTATCTCCAATTAACCAGGAGAAAGCTGCAAGTGGAGGTGTGGCTCAAGCAATAGAGCACTAGCCTTGAGTGATCAAGCTTAGGGCAGCACGTAGGCCCTGAGTTCAAGCTCCAGTACTGGCATCAAATAAATAAATAAGGAATGTAATTAATATAATTAGTTAACTAACAAGAAACCCAAGGTTGAGAAAGGAATGGGCCCAGTTCCCCTGTATACGCAGGGAATTCCAGAGCTGGGCACTGAGCCCAGAACATGAAAAGGCTGAGGAGTTATCCTCTTACAAACTACACTGAAGAAAATATCTTAAAGTAGTTTGGTCTGTGTGTGTGTATATGTGTGCATGTGCACACACATGCACATGTGTACTGGTCCTGAGTTTCTTTTGCTGGAGGCTAGTATTCTACCACTTGAGTCACAGCACACTTCAGATATTTGGAAATAAGAGTCTCACAGACTTTCCAGGCTGCCTTCCGACCTCAATCCTCCAATCTCAGTCTCCTGAGTAGCTGGGACTCCAGGCGTGAGCACTAGCACTCAGCTTAAAATAATTTTAAAGTAAAGTAGGAAGTGGCCCAAACTTCCTGAAGCTTCTGCAGTTCCCCATCTGTCTTAAGGGGAACTTGGAGCTGTCTGGTCACTTTTCTGTCCAGTCTTCTTCCCCAGGCTATGAGGCGGCGGGAGATTCTGAGTCCCTCCCCTGGATTGCCCCATGGCCCCTGGCCACAGTGCTGGGAAGAGCCCTGAAGACACTTGGCCAGCTGCTACTGTGTGTCTAGTTCACCCAAGGCCCAGGGGACCACATAGAAGCTGACGTCACTTGCCAAGTTGAGGCAGAAGCAAAGCTCACAGCTCCATCCCACTCTGCCAGAGTTCTCTGCCATGGCTCTCTGTGTGACACATTTCAGCAGAGGTTGTCACCCTGGGATCTGGAGATGTGGAAATGGGCTCCTTCTCCCTCTTGTAGTGTTGAACACATCTAGTACATTCACGGACACACACCCAGGAAGCTCTCTGAGGTGAGAATGTACTTTTGCAAAAAACTCTAAAGGCTGGGCACACCTATAATCCTACCTACTCCAGAGGCTGAGATCTGAGGACCCTGATAAGAGTCCATGGAATTCTTACCTCCAGTTAAGCAGCAAAAAGTCACAAGTGGAGGTGTAGCTCAAGTGGTAAGAATACTAGCATTAATTGAAAAAGCTAAGGGACAGAGCCCAAGCCCTTGAGTTCAAGTTCCAGTACTGGCACACTCACACACACACACACACACACACAGGACTCTAAAATATTTCCTGACCAATAAGGTTTGAGACATTCCCTTGGGTCCCAGAGCAGAGGCTGCCAGGCAGGAAATGCTCCTAGTTTAGGACAGGAGAGCCAAGGCCAGGAAGTATGGTGGAAATTCAAGGAAAATCAGGGCTGGAGATTTCCATACAGATTTTTTTCTTTTGCCTGTGGCTGCTATGTCTTGAGACCAATATCTGGCAGAAACTAGACAATCCGGCTCCCAGGGATGTGGGGACAGTATTGCCTCTAGTCTAGGCACATAAGGAAGTTTGGAGACAATGGCCAGAGGTCTGAGGTCTTCAAAGGAATCAAAGATCAGGCACTTCAGAGCCAGGGGAACAGTGTCCTGGAAGCCTAGGATCAGAATGAGCTCAAGGAAAGAGTGATGGCTGTGGACACAGCAGAGGCAGGCTGGGATTGGTCAGCCCAGGGTGAGGCCTGGGGTGTAGGTGTCTGTGGCTCTTCACCTGATTCCCTGAGCTGTCCAGCTTCCACTGCCCCAGCTGACAGCTGCTGGAGACTCCACAGAGACTCCTCAGGCTTTGCCTGGCAGGATCTATGGGGATGGGGCCTGAGCTGGGGAAGGGTATGGTACGGCTGGACAGAGGTGGGTGGTGGGAGGGGGGAGGGAAAAGGAGAGGGTAACAGGTAGGGAACAGCAGGTGAAGTGAGCAGCTGGTATCCCTTCCTGTGGTCCACACCCAAACAGTTGGCTTTCTCAGCACAAATGGGCTTGGTGGGTTAGCCTCTGCCTAGCCCCTTAAAGGCAGCTGACTTCTTCCCCGGCTGAGCTTCTGCCATTTGCTGGCTGACAGGTGTTGGGAGGGCCTTTCGCAAGTTCATTGGTGGCTGGGAACCACCAGTGGCTCACTCCTGTAATCCCAGCTACTCTGGACCAAGGTTCAAAGCCAGCCTAATCAGGAAAGTCAGAGAGACTCTGATCTCCAATTAACCACCAGAAAAGCTGGAAGTGGGGCTGTGGCTCCAATGGTAGAGAGCCAGCCTTGAACAAAAATGCTAAAGGACAATGCCCAGGCTCTGAATTGAAGCCCCAGTACTGGCACATGCGTGCACACACACACAAACACATACATACATATGCACACACACACACAAACACACGTTCCCTGTTTTCAGTGTCCAGTTGCTGCCCTGGATGTTATTTAGAAGCTGCAGCCAGGGCTGTGGAGGATGGAGGGCCTCCGGTCCCCCTTGGCAGTGTGCCATTGATGTGCATGTCCAGCTTCTGTATCCAGTAGCCCTGCTGGAGAGTTCAGACTGTGCCCACCTTTCTTTTGCTTCTTGGGTCTTTTCCTTCCTTCCTTCTTCCTTCCTTCCTTCCTTCCTTCCTTCCTTCCTTCCTTCCTTCCTTCCTTTCTTTCTTCCTTCCTTCCTTCCTTTCTTTCTCACCTGCTTTCCATTTTTTCTTACTTCCTTCCCCCCCTTTTTTTGTGTGTTAGTACTGGGACTTGAACCCAGGGCTTCGGCACTGTCCCTTAGCTTTTTTGCTGAAGGCTGGTGCTCTACCACTTGATCCTTTTCTGGCTTTTTGCTGGTTAGTTGCAGAGAGGAGTCTCACAGACCTCCCTGTCTGGGCTGGCTTTGATTCTCAATTCTCAGATCTCAGCCTCCTGAATAAGAAAGGGCCGCTGTAAGAGCAAAGAGTAGACAAATACATCATCCCATAATGAAAAACTTTCCATTCCGTTTCATGAAAACCAGATGATATTAAGGTGCTTTGCTCCTTTTACAATTGCCCTGTAGGAATTGGGCCCCAAGTGTGACCTGAAGAACCACATTGGCCTTCTTCTGCAATGGCCACAGAAAAGGAAGAGGGCCCAGGCCTGGAGCCTGGTGGCCTTTGTCCCTCCACAGCAGGCTGTGGTGTCACCCTCCCCTGTTCGTGCATGGCAGCTGCTGAAGTGATAAGGGAGAGCAGCTCAGTGGCTGTTGACAGGGGACAGGTAGCCCAGGCTGGCACATCGCCTGGACCACTTCTCTTAGCACCGAGTCCTCCAGCCTGGGATGCAAGCCTGGGTCCTGGGAGGCTGGGAACAGACCAGTACAAAGAAGGCCGTGGGGGAGGGGAGCAGCCCATGGCCAAGCAGGCCTGTCCAGCTGCATCTGTCACTCTGATTGTCCGCCTGTGCCTGGGTGGCTGGCCAGCCCTGCCACATTCTCTTTCAGGTGCCTGCTTCCCCCCAAGAAACCCGAGCACACTGTGACTTAATTCATGATAGGACTGTGCTGTTTAAAGATGGGCACCAGTGACTCACATCGTCCTTAATCCTAGCTACTCCAGACGCTGAGATCTGAGGACCATAGTTGGGAGCCAGCCCAGACAGGAAAGACTCTGAGATATTTTAATTGTGAAAATACCATACAGAGGGGTTACAATTACACGGGCAAGATAATGAGTACATTTCTTATCAAACATTGTAGCCTCCTCCTTTTGTTTCTCCATCCCATTACTTCTCCCCCCCCCCAAGTCTCTGAGATTCTTATCTCCAGTTATCCAACAGTAAAGCAGAATATGGAATGTGGCTCAAGTGGTAGAATGCCAGCCTTGAGTAAAAATAGCCCAAGTGCAGTTCAAGCCCCAGAATTGCCCCCCCCCATGTCTCTCTTACACACACACACACACAATTATATTGTGCCTAATGGTGGTGGCTCATGCCTGTAAACCTAGCTACTCTGGAGACTGAGAGCTGAGGATCATGGTTCAAAGCCATCCAAGTGGTGGAGGCCTAGCCTTGAGCAAAAAAAGCTCAAAGGCAACACCAGGGCCTGGAGTTCAAGCCCCACAACTGACAAAAAGAAAAGAAAAGAAAAAGATGGTAATGTTTTAGTATAAGAGGTTGGTAACAGACTATCGGGGGAGCTGGGAGACAGTGCCCAAAGCACCCAAAGTACTTGGGAGGAAATGTTCCAAATTGTGCACCACGGGCTTTTTTAGAAGGCGTGTTCTTCAGTCTCTCCCACTCAGCAAGGGTCTCTAGAATGCCTCTCCGTGAGTTGCAAACTGCAGCTAGGGGGCGCTCTAGAATGAGGGAAAGTCAGCTCAGCTGGAGGGCTGGCACAGGCCGCAGACCCAGTTTCCACACAAGAATTCTGTGAGTGTTCTAGCAAAAGGGAAGTGGAGATAAAAGAGATCAAGGGACTCGGAGTGATCAAGAGATCAAGTGACTCATGCTGGTGATGGTGTCAGGGGACACAAATTAAATGTAGACTTCTCTCAAAGGAGAGGCTGTGCTAGGGAGCCTTCCCCTCCCCCCCCCCATCTGCCTCCCAGTGTAGCTCCCGCTGGGCTGAGCAAGGTGGGGGAGCCTGGCCTTGTTTGCTGACCTCTCTCCCCTCCCTTGGGATATCCCGGGCAAGCTTAGCTGTTTACCCCACAGTACCCATCTTCCCCTCTCTCCCTTCCCCTTTTGCCATCTGCAATCTTGGGCCTCTCATTTTTTTCCCCTCTGACTTCTCTGAGCAGCTGACATAATCCCACTGGAGCACACAGTCAGTGTGTATAAGCAGGTGTGTGTGCTGTGTATGGGGGGACACTGCTGAAACCATCTGGGGACATAGCTTTTCAATAGGACCAACTGGTGCCCAGTGGGCGGGGCTTCCCACTAGCCTACCAAAGCAGCCCCTTTAATCTGCTTTGCATAAACGGTTGGGAGGGGGCAGGGGAGACTGACTTGCCTATAATTCTAGCTACCAAGGAGACTGAGATCTGAGGATCAAGGCTGGAAGCCAGCTGGGCAGGAAAGTCCATGAGACTCTGATCTCCAGTAAGCTATTCAGAAAAGGCTGGAAGTGATGCTGTGACTCAAGTGTAGAGTACTTGCTTCAGCACAAAAGCTTAAGGACAGTGCCCAGGCCCTGAATTCAAGCCCCAGGATTGGTTAAAAAAAAAAATCCACAATGTGTAACCCATCTAACCCTTGGAGATCAATATCATTTTTTTTCACCAGTCCTGGGGCTTGAACTCAGGGCCTGGGCACTGTCCCTAAGCTCTTGTGCTGAAGGCTAGTGCTCTACCACTTGAGCACAAAGGCACTTCTGGTTTTTTCTGGGGTTTTGTTTGTTTGTTTGTTGTTATTGTTGTTTTTAATGTGGTACTGAGGAATCAAACCCAGGGCTTCATGCATGCTAGGCAAGCACTCTACCACTATGTCACATTCCTAGCCCAATATCCTTATTAGGCAGATGAGAAAATTAAGATTGATGAAACTGGGCAAATCAGGACATCCAGGTCTTAGCAGCCCAACTTATACACCAGCTTTTGGCAGCCCCACTTATACACCAGCACTTTAATATCTTCTGTTAATAAGTAACTGTTGCCTGACCTACACTGCTTTCCTTCTATAATCCTAGCAATTTAGGAGGCTGAGAGCTGTGGATCAAGAATGAGATCTAGTCTGTGAAAATAGTCTGTGAAACTCTTACCTCCAATTAACGAGCAAAAGAAAGAAAGAAAGAAAGAGAGAAAGGGATAGAGAAAGAGAGAGAGAAAGAGAGAAAGAAAAGTAAGATAATGGAAGTAGAGCTGTGTCTCAACTGGTAGAGTGCTAGCCTTGATTGAAAAAGCCAAGTGGGAGTTTAAGCCCCAGTACTAGCACAGAAAAAAAAAGAAAATTTATACTTGATGTTCCTACTACATAGAGCAAAATGGGAACATTTACTTCAAACTGTAGGAGAACGAAAGTCTTGTCACCTAGTCAGATCATGAGACTGAGTCATGAACCAGAGCCCTAGTAACTCATCTTGCAAGTGTGTTTCACCTGCCTATAGTCTATGTCTGAATATATTTAAACGTTAAATTAATTTAAATTTAAGCATTAGGTTTATTTCAATTTAAGTGTATTTAATAATTACATATAAATGTAAATATATTTAAATGTAAATTTAAAATATTTAAATAAGAATGTGAAGTGTAGCTGCTGTTTTAAGAATTGTTTCTGTGTTAGGTTGATTCTGTTGCTACAACAAATCCATGAAATACGTCCACTTATCATGAAAGAGACTTATTTATTTCATGTGTGTGTCAGAGAGAGAGATGGGGGGTGGTACTGGAGCTTGAACTCAAAGCCCACAACCCAACTTTTTGGTGGTTAAGTGGAGTTGAGTCTCAAGGATTTTCCTGCCTAGGCTGGCTTTGAACTTCCATTCTTAGATCTCAGCCTCCTGAGTAGCTAGGATTACAGATGTGAGCCACCATGCCCAATACAAATATTCTGTGGACTGCCCAGGACTCTGACCCACGCAGTTACTCAAGACCCAACCTGACCCTGTAGCAATTGCACCAGTTAGCACACCTCCTTGATCCTCCTGGGTTGACCTGCACACCAATTCTTACATATGCTGTGACCCAGCCCACCCTCCTCCCCCAGCAAGTACCTGTCACATGGGCTCACAGGGGACAGGCAGCCTGGAGGACACTGATCACAGTCATTCCATGGGTCTTTGTGTCTCTTCCAGAGACATCTAGCTTTAACCAGTGAAATATAACTCATAAATACTCAAACTTCTGGCTTCCTGTGAAATACCGGAGCTGTGCTTCTGACCCCCCACAACCAGGGTCCCTCAACTGAGTTACTCCTCAGCCCCCAGACAGTATTATGTTTTGTATTCTGGTTGTACATACACAACTCTGGAAGAGCTGAATTATGAGAATCTCTCGTGTGTGTGTGTGTGTGTGTGTGTGTACGTATATGTTCATATTTATTTCAAGCAAACATTCTATAATCTCAAATTCTTAGGGGTTGAGTCTCTTCACATCAGAGCAAACCTGAAGGTCCAGCACTTCTCTTTGAGGGAATGTTTGCTAAAACCCCTCAGGGATCCAGGTACTGATAGTTCACACCTGTAGTCCTAGCTAATCAGGAGGCTGAAATCTGTGGGTCTGAGTCTCAAAGCCAGTTTAGGAAGGAAAGTTTGTGAGACTCTTGTCTCCAATTAGCCACAAAAAAGCCACAAGAAGAACTATGGCTCAAGTGGTGGAGTGCTAGCCTCGAGCACAAAAGCTAAGGGACAGCGCCCAGGCCCCAAGTTCAAAACCCACTACCTGCACACACACACACACACACACACACACACACACACTCTCTCTCTCTCTCTCTCTCTCTCTCTCTTAACAATTCAATCATACCCCTGAGATTCTTTCTTGTCTTTGTTCAGTCATCAAACAGTTATTTACAGGGTCCTACCATGACCCAGGCTGTGCTGTGCATGGGCTGGACACAGTCAGTCAAAGGACAGGGCCTCAAAGTAGGCTTGGGAGTCAGGAGGAATCTCCATGGCAGAGGCGTGCTGCCCCCTGCTGGCTGGGCTGTGCTCCCGCAGGAATGCATTTGCTTGTTTGTGGCGGGTCCTGGGGCTTGAATGCAGTGTCTGGTGCACCAGGCTAGTGCTCTACTGCTTGAGCCACAGCTCCACTTCCAGCTTTTTAATTTTGGGGGTTAATTGGAGATAAGTCTCATGGACTTTTGTATATGGGCTGGCTTCAAACCACATTCCTCAGATTTCAGCCTCTTGAGTAGCTAGGATTATAGGCGTGAGCCACCAGCATCTGTGAGTACTCTGCTTTGACATACCCCAAGAACAAGAAGCTTTGTGCATACATGGGTGGCCGGGTGTGCCAGGCTGGAGCGCGTACTGGAGTTCATAAACGGGGTGACCTCTGTTAGTTGGGGTAGGCAGTACCTCCCACCAGCAAATGGCAGCCCTTCTAATATTCAGCTTTACTTTCTGCAGAATTCATTACCTCAAGTCTACTTTAGTCTGGAAATAAGTAGAATCTTCTAGAAATAAACAATCACTAAATTTTAAATTGCACCCCTCCTCAAAATGGTAGTCACTCTTATTTATGGTTTTACTTTTTATGGATTCTGTTACCTGAGGTCAGCTGTAGTCTGGAAATAGTTAAGTGGAATATTCTGGAAATAAACAATGCTAAGCTTTAAGTGGCAGGCATGAGCGGCATGATGAAATCTGTCGGCCCACTTCTTCCTGCCTGGGTGTGAGTCACCCTGTGCCATGTCCAGCGTCCCCCTGCTTAGCAATGGGATTGACAGCCTGGGGGACACTGTCCCATAGCTTTTTTCATTCAAGGCTGGTGCTGTACCACTTGAGCCACATCTGCACTTCTGGCTCTTGGCTGGTTAATTGGAGATCAGAAACTCAGGGATTTTCTTGCCCTGGTTAATTTTGAACCGTGATCTTCAGATCTCAGCCTCCTGAGTAGCTAGGATTACAGGCAGAGCAGATGAAAATTCTTGACTTAATAGGATGTTTTTTAGGATCTACACAATTTCATAGAGATGAAGGGACAAGTGTGGAAAGGGTGACCATGATCAAGATGTATTGTTCTCTTAATCTCACTTGGAGAACTGAAACCCCTTTGTAGAACGACTTGAAAAATAATGATTCATAAGACTATCAAACACCAGATGCACTGTACTCATAATCTGAGTTGTTGAACGGAAAACTGAAACCCCTTTGTATAACTACTTACAATGAAAATGTAAGAGCCGGGAGCTGGTGGCTCACACCTAGCTAGCTATTCAGGAGGCTGAGCTTTGGAGTACCATGGTTCAAAGCCAACCAAGGCAGAAAAGTCAGTGGGACTCTTTGTCCTCAATTAACCACCAAAAAGCTGGACGTAGGAGCTGTGGCTTACGCAGTAGATTACTAACCTTGAACACAAAACCCAAGTGAATGAGGGGCCCTGGGTTCAAGCCTCAGCATGCGCGCGCGCACACACACACACACACACACACACAGTGCCCATCATGGGAAGGGAGTACATGGTTTGAATGAGCTGGGGATTGTGTGAAATTTTCCAGAGTGATCAGGGAGACCTCATATTGAGTCCTCCAGCGCAGCCACCCACACATGGACAGATGTCAGGCCACGGCATTACCCTCCAAGTCAATGCTGGGAACTGTACTCACTGACTCCATGCTTCCAGCAGGTGACCTCCAGGTCTGCAGAGAGAAGCTAAAGATGAAGGAAGATGGTTCACCCAGCTCTCAGGTGCCCATCAGCGACAACAAGCACATACTCAAGTAAGTCTGGGTGTGCAGGGAAGATGGCGCCCATCCTCCGCATGGCTCCTCCCCACATGGTCCATGGGCAGTGGGAGCTTGGGTTCTGTTGTATGTATATGTGTTCTATGCATGTGATACTGTACCTTGGGTCAGGGGTAGGACTTCCTGTGGTTCTTCAGGGTGTGGGTGTGGGCCTCCCCTCCTTGGACCCACAAAAGCTGGACAGACCAGGGCCCAGAGGGCTCTGTGGTGGCAGTGTTTAATGTCACTTCTTTAAAGACTAGAATGACCCAACCAAGCTACTTCTGAGGATCCTGGTTCCAAAACCAACCTAGGCAGGAAAATTGGTGAGACTCTTATCTCCAATGAACCAGCAGTGCAGGTGTGGTTGAAGTGGTAGAGTGTAAGCCTTGAGTAGAAAAAGCCAAATAAGAGCACGAGTAAAAAAGTGAAGGGAAACTGTGCCAGAGGCTCAGGCCTATAATCCTAGCTACTCAGGAGGCTGAGATCTGAGGAATCACCATTCAAAGCCAGCCCAGGCAGGAAAGTCTGTGAGACTCTTATTTCCAATAAACCACTAGAAAACCAGAAGTGGTGCTGTGGCTCAAGCACTAGAGCGCTTGTCTTGAGCTGAAGAGCTGAGGGACAATGCTCAGGCCCAGAGTTCAAGCCCCACGACTGACAAAAAAAAAAAGTGAAGGGATAGCACCAAGGTCCTGAGTTCAAGCCCCAGAAAACATACACACACACACACACACACACACACACACACACACAGATTAGAACGATCCCAGCATTCTACTGTTCAAAATGAACTAAAAAACAAAAAGCACAAAACTGGTTGTGAGCTTCTCTGGTTTTGTTTTGTTTCATTGCTTGTACCTGAGGCTTTATTGGGTACAAGCCTATAACTATTGCTTTACTGCTTGAGCCATGCATCTAATCCAGCATTTTTTTATGCCAGTCTTGGGGCTTGAACTCAGGGCCTGAGCGCTGTCCCTGAGCTTTTTCTCTCAAGGCTAGTGATCTGTTATTCAAAACACAGCTCCACTTGCAGCTCTTGGGTTAATTTTTTTTCAGCCAAGTCTAGCTTTGAACCATGATCTTCATATTTTGCCTCCTGTGTAGCTAGGATTACAGGCGTGAGCCATCAGCACCCAGTTTAATCCAACACTTTTGCTGCTTAGAGATGGAGTGTCACTAACTTTTCTGCCTGAGCTGACTTCAAACCACAGTCCTCCAGATCTCTTTGTTGTTGGTGGTGGTGGTTGTGGAGCTTGGACTCAGGGCTTGGGTGCTGTTTCTGAGTTCTTTCACTCAAGGCTAGTGCTCTACTCCTTTGAGCCACAGCACCACATCAGGGTTTTGAGTGGTTAATTGCAGATAAGAGTCTCACAGGGGGGGAGTCTGGGAAGGGATGTGAAGGGTAAACAAAGGAGGAGGCTACAATGCTTGATAAGAAATGTACTCATTATCTTGCCCATATAATTGTAACCCCTCTGTACAGTATGTTCACAAAAAATAAAAATTAACAAAAAAAGAGTCTCACAGGGCTTTTCTGCCTGGCCTGGCTTTGAACCTCAATCCTCAGATCTCAGCCCCCTGAGAAGCTAAGATTACAGGCATGAGCTCCAGTGTCCAGCGGTTGTGAGATTTGTTTTTCTTTTTTGGTGAACTTTGTTGATGTATTTCACCCCACTTTTTAAAAATTTACTCTTATATTAAAAAACAACAACAAAATATACTTGGACGAGGTGCCAGTGGCTCCCACCTGTATTCCTAGCTACTCACGAGGCGATCTGATGATAGAGGTTCAAAGTCAGACAAATCCAAGGAAGGGACTCTTTTTTTTTTTTTTTTGTCGGTCGTGGGGCTTGAACTCTGGGCCTGGGCGCTGTCCCTCAGCTCTTCAGCTCAAGGTGAGCGCTCTACCACTTGAGCTACAGCGCCACTTCCGGTTTTCTGGTGGTTTATTGGAGATAGGAGTCTCACAGTGTCTCCTGCCCGAGCTGGCTTTGAACCGCGATCCTCAGATCTCAGCCTCCTGAGTAGCTAGGATTACAGGCGTGAGCCACCAGCGCCCGGCTAAGGAAGGGACTCTTATCTCCAACTAATCAGCAGAAAACCACAAGTGGGATAATGGTTCATATGGTAGAACACTAGCCTTGAGGGAAAAAGCCAAGCAAGAGTGTGAGGCTCTGAGTTTAAGCCCCAATACTCTCTCTCTACACACACACACACACACACACACACACACACACACACACACACGAATGAAGACACTGAGGTCCATGAAGGCTAACACCTTGTTGGGGCCTCTGTACTCCCCAAGTGTGCTTGCATGTCTTTATGTTTCAGGTCAGAGCTCTTAAGCCTCCTGAAGACCTACAATTGCTACCATGAGGGCCGAAGCTTCCAGCTCCGACACCGAGAGGTGAGGCCCACAGTCCCTATTTGCAGGGTCCCTGAGGCTGCCAGCCCATGTTCACGGGGTCCCTGGGGCCAGCAGTCTGCATCCACAGGGTCCCCAAGGTAAGGTCAGCAGTCTGCGCCCATGGGGTCCCCCAGGTAAGGCCAGCAGTCTGAGTTTGCAGGGTCCCTGAGACCAGCAGCCTCTGTCCACAGGGGCCCTGGAGGTGAGGCCGGCAGACCGTGTTCATGGGGTCACTGTTTTTCCTGGTTTGCTGATGGCAATCTTGACCACACTGTGGTTTCCAGGTACCCTGGTGTGGACAGTTAGACAGCGACCCCAGTCACTTTCTAGCTCAGGATCAGCTTACAGTGGACAGGAGGCAGTTGAACCATCCCTGCCAGAGCTAAGTGTGTCCTTTCCCTCCAGCCAGGACCTTTGTTGTGAAATTTACTGAGACATCAGAGTCTGAAACCTTTGTGTGTATTGGGGTAAGAGGTGCTGAGGCTTGAACTCAGGGCCTAAGCACTGTCCCTTAGCTGTTTCACTCCAGGCTGGAGCTCTACCACTTGAGCTCTACCAGTTTTTTTTGCTGGTTAGTTGGAGATAAGAGTTTTGTAGACTTTCCTGCCCAGGCTGGCTTTGAACTGCAATCCTCAGACCTCAACCTCCTGAGTAGCTAGGAGTACAGGTGTGAGCAACAGCACTAGTCTTTTAGAGATGACATAGCCCCTCCTTCCTCTGTGTCTCAGGCTATTCTGTGACAGGGACCGTGGAAGAGCCCACCCACTCTGTTCCCTCCCACCTAACCACATGGCCCGGACCTTTGCACCTGGTCCTTTCTTTGCCCTAAGACCTCCCACTTTAAAGCGAGGTGCTGGGCTATGCTGGTGTTTACAAGGTCAGACAACCCCACTGGGGCTCCCCCTCAGACAAGTGTTTTCCTGGGATGTTTTGCACTGATGGAGATCCTGCTCTTTGAAGGCTGGTGCACCAGCTGCTTTGATTGAAAACCTTACGTTGGGGATAATTTTTTCTACATTACAAATCAAAATGAGAGCAGAGTGGCCTGTGCCTTTTAAAGGTGAAGGAGGGTTTTACCCAGGCTGATTGGTGTCTTGGGAGAAAACGCACCTATGTGGAAACATTGCTGTATAAACTCACCAATTTAGAAAAACAGTGTGAGGCAGAGTCAAGGTCCACCCAGCCTGGGACCCCCTCTCGTCCAGCTCGACACCTCCCCCTAGTGGCCATCACCACACACTACACACAGCCTGGCTCATTGCTCCAGACTCCCTGAGCACTGTGGGAAAGGAAAGGAACTTCCCCTCCACCAGGGTCTCTCTGTGACAGAAAGCCAGGCTCTTCCGCCGATGAGGGAGTGGTGGAGCAGGGGGGGAGGGTGGGGGGGGTGTGGAATTACTCTCACTCCTGCTTTAAGGCCTGGAAGACCACTGGACCTGGAGTGACTAGTCCCGGCCTCCCCCTGCCATGGCTGTTCTCAGCCTGCCCAGGGCCTTGTGCTGTCCCCCTCCTCACTCCAGCTCACTCCAGCAGCAAAGGACTGGAGAACGTGACTGCTCATAGGAACAGAAGAACCTAACCAAGCTGGATGCCCGTGCCTCACACTGTAATCCTAACTACTCAGGGGGCTGAGATCTGAGGATGGCGGTTCAAAGCCAACCTGGACAGGAAAGCCTGTGCTATACTTATCTAATTAATCACCAAAAAGCAAGAAGTGGAGCTGTGACTCAAATGACAGAGTGCTAGCCTTGAGCAAAACAGTGCCCGGGCCCTGAGTTCAAGCTCTAGAACAAGAAAGAAAAAAGGAAGAAAGAAAGAAAGAAAAGGAAGGAAGGGAGGGAGGGAAGAGGAAAAAGAGCCTAGCTCATGGGGAAAGGAATCCTTCTAGGCTGTTCTGTGCATACAATCTTGCAGTACTTCCAAAAGCCCTTTCTTAAGATGCCATTTACCTCTGTCATATCAGAGGATAGCTGCAGAGGGTCCTAGGGCTCCCCTCTTCCAGCCTGTTAGCCCTACCATCAATATGGTTTTGGGGTATAGCAGCCTCCATGAACATTAAGCTGAGGGTCAGTGACTCCTGACCCGGGGTGTGTATGTGTGTGTATGCTGGTACTAAGGCTTGAACTCAGGACCTGGGTGCTGTCCACTTAGCTTTTTTCACTCAAGGCTGGTGCTCTGTCACTTGAGCCACAGCTTTATTTCTGGCTTTTACTTGGCTAACTGGAAATGAGTCTCACAGACTTTCCTTCTCCTGTCTGGCTTCGAACCCCAATCCTCAGAACTCAGCCTCCCGAGTAGCTAGGATAACAGGCATGAGCCACCAATGCCAGACTCTGACCTGATTTTCCAGTTGCTTTGTAGAAGAGGCTGCAGCAAGCCTAGCCTGTCTCGTCACTGGTGAGGTGCACATGGTGCACATTCACCCTTCCCCAGATACAGATACAGGCTGTCCCATGTATTAACAGCAGATCAGGTGACCAGGGAATTGAGGCTCCTGAGGAGGTATAGCAGGTTCTGACAGATGCAAACATCTGTCTTCTCCAAGTCCACTTGGACAGTTTCCCCACCTCCTGGGGGAGATAGAGGACAGTGGGTGATGTCCCTCATTTTACACATAAGGAAACTGAGGAAATTGCCTCTCTGAAGCTTTCTTTGTAGTGTATGATTTACTTTCTGCTTTTTCCTTTTTTCATTAATTTTTGGTGCCAATCCTGGGACTTGAACTCAGGGCCTGGTTCTGTCCTGAAGCTTCTTTTGCTCAAGAATAGTGCTCTACCATTTGAGCCACAGTTCCCTCACCACACCTCCATCCCTGGGATGACAATAGCGACCCTGAGTATTGCTTGCTTCCACTCAGCAGCGCCGCTTGGGAAATGCTCCTACTGTTACTCATTGTGCCATGAGAAAACCAAGGAACAGAGACACGAAGTCACTGTCTCAAGGTGATCAGCTAGGAAAAGCAAGATCAGATAGCATCAGTCCTGGCTCCCGTGAGGAGCAGGATATCCCTGCAGAAAGACGTGCTCCTTCCTGAGACCTGCTGGAGACATGGCTACCACAAGGCGCAGGCAGGGAGACAGCCACCGGACCTGCTTCGTACAGGAGTCTTTATTGGGGAAGGGTCAGAGTTCATGAATCACGGGGAGGTGCAAGTACAGACTTCTAAGGATACTGCTGGGGCGGGGACTACAGGAGGCAACTGTGACCCTGCCAGGTTGTTCCGAAATCCAGCTCTGTTGCCTGTCCCGAGATGGTCTCGCCAGAGAGTGCCCAAGTGCTCTGACTTCACAGGGTCTCCCTCTGGCTTTGCTTCTGTCCATCGGTCTGTGTGCATCCCAGTGGCCATCAGAGGAGCTGGTCGCCCTGGACAAGCCCTTATTTGGCTGCTTTACCTGAGATTCCCCAAAGAGCCAATCCAGAGGGTCAGCAGTGCCAGCAGAGGGCGCTGTAGGCAGCTGCCCACTGAAGCAGGGAGTCTTGTCCAATCGGGTCACAGCCAGGCGGCTCTTCTCACTGGCCTGTGCTGGGGGGTGGGGTCTGTTGGTCCAGCCCCTGGCTGCAATCTTGTCCAGCACAGAAGCTGGCTGTGCCAGCTGACAGATTGACCTCACGTAGTCGTCCAGGCTGGGAGAGGCTGCGGGCTCCTGCCCGGGCCCTCCGGCCACCATCTCCTCTGAAGTCTCTCGAATTGTGGGTAGTTGAGCTACAGACAGCAGAAGCCGGGACCTCATTGCTGCTGATAAAGCCAAGGCAGCAACCTGTTGGCAGATGGGAGACAGGAGGTGAGGGCCTGTAGTCCCAGCCTGACCCCCTCCTCTGTCCCCTCCTCCATCCGGGGCTGCAGAGGTGAGGTTCACAGCCCATGCCTGTGGCTCCCTGCTCTTCCTCCCTACCCACATTAAAAACTCACAGGCATAGCCAGGCATTAGTGGCTCACACCTGTAATCCTAGCTACTCAGGAGGCTGAGATCTGAGGACTGAGGTTCAAAGCCAGCCTGAGCAGGAAAGTCCATGAGACTTGTATCTTCAGTTAACCAGCAAAAAGCCAGAAGCAGTGAGGCACTGGTGGCTCACAACTGTAATCCTAGCTATTTAGGAGGCTGAGATCAGAGGATTGAGGTTCAAAACCAGCCAGGCAGAAAAGTCCAAGAGACTTTTATTTGTAATGAATTAACAAAAAGCTGGAAGTGGAGATGTGTCTGAAGTGGTAGAGCACAAGCCTTTAGTGAAAAAGTCAGGCAAGAGTGGGAAGCCCTGAGCTCAACCTCCAGGACCAGCACAATCAAACCATGTGGCTGGCTGAGTGCCAGTGGCTTACACCTATAATCCTAGTTGCTCAGAGAGGCTGAGATCTGAGGATCAGGCTCAAAGCCAGCCTGAGCAGGAAAGTCTGTGAGACTTATCTCCAATTAACCACCAGAAGTAGAGCTGTGACTCAAGTGGTAGAGCACTTGAGCAAAATTGCTCAGGGACAGCTCCCAGGCTCTGAGTTCAACTCCAGGACTGGCGCTAAATAAATAAATAAATAATATAAAAGTTGTGTGTCAGCACAAAGCCACTGCTTCTGGTAGCTTTGTCCTGATCTACCCAGTAAGAAAGCTGGACCATTCCAAGCTGAGGGTGGCTGTCCAGGATAAACACAGCCCTGCGTTTTGCCTGTATCCAGAAGGCAACTGCTCTCTTACCTGTGCTGTGGGGTGGATGAAGGCAGCAGGGAGGATGGGGCGAGGTTGGTCTAGTCCCCAGGAAGCTCTGTGGTGGAGAGGTGGAGGTTGGGTCCAGTGTTGGGTCCCTGGGAGAATCTTAAGGATAATGTTCTCTCCTGAGAACTCAAGGTCTGTGGCTGCTTTTATATCTTTTCTGCGGCCATCAGTTGCTGTCACAGGGCCCAGAATAGCTGTGCTCCGGAAGGCTGGGAGGAAAACAGCCTGGTGGGCAGGGCCTGGGCCAGCTGCCAGCAGGGAGAGCTGTTTGTCTTATGGAAGCTGAGGGTGTTTACACTGACAGGAGGGGAGTAGTGCTCATGTGTCCCGGCCTGGGAGGCCCTGGGAGAGTCAGGGGACAGACAGCTTCGGGGTCTATAACTGCCAGAAAGTATTACCTACCATGTATATGCTACGCTAGTACACCAACATCCTGGCCTCCCACTGGCTTCTGCTGGGCCCTGGGTCTGCACATGTAGGGTTGGTTGAGTGACCATGACAGGGGACACCGGCCACACAGAGCCACAGCCTAGAGGATCCTTAGGTGTGCTCCAAGCTGAGCACAGCCTACAATGGACTGGATGAAGAGCAGCCCCTGGGGTACAATCCTGGCCTCACAGCATCCTAAACAGGTTGCTTTCTTTTTTCTTTTTTTTTTCTCACACATATGTATCGCAAATGCAATCTACCATTGTCTATAATACAGTTATTAAAAATACAAGCACACTGGGGTTAGAAACTAGGCAGTGAGTGAAAGCATCAGGTACAGAGTTCGAGTCCTGTTAGTGGATCTAAAAAAGAAAGGAAAAATATAAGCACACTACTAGCATTTTTAAAAATTGTTTTTGTACTGGTAAAAGGGTTGAGCTCAGGGCCTTGGGTGCTGACCCAGAGCTTTTTTGTTCTAGGCTGGCACTCTACCACTAGAACCACAGCTCCACTTCCAGCTTTTTGATGGTTCCTTGGAGATACAAGTCTTGCAGACTTTCCTGCCCAGGCTGGTTTCAAACCTCAATGCTCAAATCTCAGCCTCCTGAGCGGCTAGGATTATAGCCATAAACCAAGGCACCCAGCTTTTTGCTACTTTCTTAATTGCCTTCTTTAGCAAATGCTGCAAGCTCCTATCCAAAAGCTGTGTGTACATTCTGATCATTGACAGTAGACCTCCTTTTCTGTGGGTGGTGGGGTGTTGGAAACACAGAAGTGATTAGCAACCATGAGATCCACACCATGAGTTCTGCCATAGTTGTGCACGTTTCCGTGGCATCTTCTTCCTCACAGTTGAAAGCCAGACTGAGCAGGAAAACCCGTAACACTGTTATTATGTCCACTTAAGCCAGAAGTGGAGCTGTGGTAGAATGCGATCCTTGAGTGGAAAAGGCTGAGGGACGGCATGCAGGCCTTGAGTTCAAGCCCAAGTATCAGCATGTGCGTATACACACACATACACACACACACACACATATATCCAGTAAGACACACACACACACACACACACACACACACACACACACATATCCAGTAAGAGTCAGGGTGTGTGTTCAATGTTCTTACCACAAACCTAAAAAATAACAGCAATGGGAGAGTGAGGGTCCAAGTTGGCTATCCATGGGAAAAGGGTGCCCAAGCTTTCTAGAAGATTCTCTGGACATATGAATAGTGATATCTGGCCAGGCTTGCTTGTGGGTAATTGGCCTGACAACGAAGGCATGGGAGTATGAGCAGAAGCCAGCCAGGCACCCATGGAGTGAGAAGATGCCGTGCACCTTGTGGAGCTGAGGTGAGGGGAAGCCCAAGCAGCTGGGGTCGAGGATGAGAACTTTTGTAGAGATACTGATGGGGCAAAACATGGGGCCGTCAGTGTTCCAGAAGTAGTGAGCAAAAAAGATGGACACAAGTGCTTCACGCCTATAATCCTAGCTACTCGGGAAACTGAGATCTGAGGATCAAGGTTCAAAGCCAGCCCAGGCAGGAAAGTCTGTGAGACTCTTATCTCCAATGAACCCCCAAAAAGTTGGAAGTAGAGCTGTGACTCAAGTGACAGAATGCCGAACTTGTTCAAAAAAAGCTAAGCAAGTGTGCCCAGGCCCTGAGTTCAAGCCCCCAAAAAATCAGCCATCAAGAAGAAAACAAGCTTGGAATTCTGGGGTGGGCTGACCCCAGGTAAGAGGGTACTGCTGCTGTCTGGGGTATGAGGAGAGGGCAGAGCTCAGATCTAGCTAGAGCAGCAGCCACTGCCCTGGTGGGCATGAGACCCTTCAGGAGCTGGTGACCACAGGACCCTGGCCAGGCACAGTTTGGTCAGGGAGGCAGCCAGACTGGCCTTCTCTGGGATGTGCTTCCTGGCCATCATGTGGACGTGCATGCCGGACAGCTTTGGGGTCCTTTGGGACACCTGACTCGGCAACTCTGTCCTGTCCTGACCATCTGTCTGGCCAGGCCTGGGCTGAACTCTGGCTTCCTCCCTCAGGCCCTGGCTCTTTGCCTCAGAGCACGTAGAGGAGTGTATCTGGGGACTTGCCTGAGTAACCTGTCAGGGCATTTCGGGGCAGGGGAGGTGTCCCCGATGTCCACTGCTCTGAAGGAGGAGACTGACCTATCTGCACTCCCTTTCCCAGGAGGAAGGGGCTCTGATCATTGAGGGGCTCCTCAACATCGCGTGGGGGCTCAGGCGGCCCATCCGGCTTCAGATGCAGGATGACCACGAACGTGTGCGTCTCTCCTCCATCTCCTGGTCGCACCCACAGCCCAGCTGCTCCCCGTGAGTGCCCAGCATGGGGCGGGACTGGGAGCCTCCAGAACACCTCTCAGCTCAAACTCTACTGTTGATTCTAGTGTGTCCTCAGCCCAGGGCTCAGGCATGGGGCATAGCCTGGCCACACACACATACCCTGACTCTGGGTGGCCTCCTTCCCTCCTCCCTTCCCTCTCTATTTTGTAGTATTGGGAATTGAACCCAGGGCCAGGCACTCTACCACTGACCATCTCTCCCCAGCCCATTGGGTACAGCACTGAGAAAGTGTTAATGATGAATTCACACAAAAATAACCTCCTTCCTTCTTCCCTTCCTTCCTTCCTTTCTCCCTTCCTTCCTTCCTCCCTTCCTTCCTTCCTTCCTTCCTCTTTTCTTTTCTTTCTCCTTTCCCTTCCTTTCCTTTTTTCCCCCTTTTTTCTCCTCTTCTTTCCACCTTCTTCTTTCCTTTCTTCTATACTTTCTTTCTTTCAAGGCATGGCTTTGCTATGTAGTTCAGGCCGCCTTAAACTCATCAAACTCATGCCTCGGCCTCCTGACTGCTAGGCTTACAGGCATGCACTGCCACTCCTATTGCTTTTATTATAATGTATGCTCTGTTTTTGTAAATGTATCTGAATGTAAGGTCAGATTGATTTTACTGTTCAAAAATGTGTCAGAAAGATTTGATATAGAAAAAAAAAGAACAAAAAAATGTTTCAATCAGAAGGATACCATGTCTTACCTGTCATACTGCTTCCTATACCTCTACTACCCGCCTCAAAAAGGGGAGTTATCATATATATATATATATATTTTTTTTTAAAGAAGTTAGCAGCCAGGCACAAGTGGCTCCCACCAATTTCGTGTGTGTGTGTGTGTGTGTGTGTGTGTGTGTGTGTGTGTGTGCTGCTACTGGGGCTTAAACTCAGGGTCTCTCACTCTTACTGGGCTTTTTCACTTGAGGCTGGTGCTCTACCCCTTGAGCCATACCTCCACTTCTTGCCTTTTGATAAGTATCTCATGGACTTTTCTGACCCAGCTGGTTTTTGGACTGAGATCTTCAGATCTCAGCTCCTGATTAGCTAGGATTACATGCATGAGCCACCAGCACCCAGCCCTTTACTATATTTTATTGTTTAAAATTTACTGCATTTGAGCCAGGCCCTGGTGGCTCACATCTGTAATCCTAGCTACTCAAGAGGCTGCGATCTGAGGATCGCAGTTCAAAGCCAGCCCAGGCAAGCAAGTCTGTGGGACTCTAATCTCCAATTAATGATCCAAAAACAGGAAGTGGAGCTGTGGCTCAAGTGGTAGAGCTCTAGCTTTGAGTACAAAAGCTCAGGGACAATGCCCAGGCCCTGAGTTCAAGCCCCACAACTGACCCAAAACAAAACAAATTATTCCATTCAGCCTGCTGCTAATTGAGCCTTCTCTTTGGCCTGAGTTGTCTTTCTGGACAGCAGTCACCTGAGCAGCAGGATTGTCTCTTTTCAGCAAGGAGATGCCACCCCAGGATGGTGGGAGCACCGCTGAGGAGCCGGGTGCTCAGCCCCAACACAAGGCCATGAGTTCCAGAGATGGTTCAGGTAAGTGGGACCTGCCAGACTATCTGACTCAGGGAGAAGAGCGGCCTGGCCCCTGACCATCACCTCTGAGGAGCCCCATCACTGCACCGCTTCAGTGCCCCGAGTCCCCTAACACCATGCTTCATGACATTAAAAAAAAAAAAAAAGAGCTGGGAGTCCATGGCTCACACCTGTCATCCCAGCCACTCAGGAGGCTGAGATCTGAGGATTGCAATTTGAAGCCAGCCTGGACAGGAAAGTCCGTGAGACTCTTATCTCCAATTAACCACCAGAAAACACAAAGTGGAGCTGTGACGTCAAGTGGGAGAGCGCTTGCCTAGAGCAAAAGAGCCCAGGGACAGTGCCCAGGCCCTGAGTTCAAGCCCCACAATTCACTAAATAAAATAAGATAAATATACAGGAGCCATCATTGCCCCCGCCATGTGCTGGGACTGGCGTTGCCAGGGCTCTGGGGGCCTCACAGCCCCTGTGGCAACGGTCCCCACTGCTAGGGCCATGGCAGTTGCTACCTTTTCCTCCTCCATTCTCGTTTCCCTTTGCAGGGTCCCTGGAGGAGGAGGAGGAGATCCCACAGCTGTTGCGGACCCAGAGCGATGCCAGCTGTGTGATCCAGAGGAGGCCCAAGTCCCGCACACCTGCTGAGGCCCAGCGGGTGCGGAGACACCGCTTCTCCATCAACGGGCACTTCTACAATCACAAGGTAATGTCCCCACCCAGCCTTGCCTGGTCCCCGGTCCGGTGTGCAGGAATCATCACCCTGCTCAGAGTCAGGAGCCCCATTTCACCAGGACCTTCCCATCCTGATTTCTCAGGAGGAGAAATAACCAGTCCAAAGTCACCTCAGCATAGCACTTCCATCCTCAACCCACGCTGTCTCCACCCCCCTGCCCAGTCCAGAGATTCCCCACATCCTGTGGAGTTTGGGCAAGTGAAGCTTAAAGCAGTTAGACAATATAGGTCACGCCTGTCATCCTTGCTACTCAGGAGGCTGAGATCAGAGGGTAGACATTGCAAGCAGTCGTCCTTGAGACTCTCCAATGAACTACCAGGAAGCTGGAGCTGTGGATTCAATGGTAGAGCATCAATCAGCCTTGAGCACAAAAGCTCAGGAACAAAGCCCAGGTCCTGCATTCAAACCCTAGTATTTGCACATGCAGCACACACACACACACACACACACACACACACACACACACACAGCTTAAGGCAAACAGTAATGCCGAGTTTATTACCATGATTATCGTTACGATTGTTGGTACTAGAGTTTGAGCTCAGGATTCACAGTTGCTAGGAAAGTGCCATACCAATGAGCCATGGCCACCACCCAACAAGATTATCATTACCGCTGACATTTCTGATGGCCCCACCCTCCAGCTCCATCGATTGTTTGTTCCTGGGAACACTGTGTATCCAGCTGCCCTTTCTGGGTCAATTAAGCCTTCTCAGTGAGGTGTGCCCCAGGGCCTGCGTGTTCCCACAGAACCTGGGTGGCTTCTAATTCCCAGCACTCAGCCTTTTGTCCTAGTATGTATTGTACCGACCTTGGAGAAAGCACCATTTCCCCCATTACATCATGAGTAAACAACTAGAGAAGTTGATTGTGACTATAAATGGAAGGGCAGCTTGGGTGAGGCCCTGTTTAGGGTGTCCTATGACCTGCCATATCCTGCTATACCGGGAAAGAAAGTGGAGGCCTTTCCAGTGTGAGCCGCTTCTGTGTGTGCGTGTGCACGCGCGCATGTACATGTGCCAGTATTGGGGCTTGAACTCATGGCCTCTCACTCTCTCTTCCCTTTTTTGCTCAAAATTGGTGCTCTAGCACTGAAGCTATAATTTCACTTCAAGCTTTTTGCTGGTTAGTTGGAGATAAGAGGCTCACAGATGTTTCTGATCTGGCTGGCTTTGATCCTTTATCCTCAGATCACAGCCTCCTGAATAGCTAGGATTACAGGCCTAGCTACTGGCACCCAGCTGGTGTAGCATTTAAATGAGGTCTTTTTGAGATGAGAAAGTAACCTAAGGCCCTTTATTCTTACTAATTTCATCTTCAGTTCTTACTTGGAGCTGACTAATTTCATCTTCAGGAAAGGCCTCCTGTTGACAAGATCATATCCTTAAGAAGCCGAACGTCTCTGTTCCTTATTTCTTGGAAATGGAAGGCCTAACTCTGCCCTGCGTGGAGTGAGTGTATGAGCCACATCCTCCAGGTCTCAGCTGTGGAGAGCTACAGTTTGAGGCTAATGCTGGATCAGAACAGACTGGAAACTAGCTAGGGATACTGAAAAAGAGCCTTAAGTACCCTGAGCCTCAGCTACTTCCTTGGGAAAGCAAATTGTAGAAGCAGACTCTGCAGATTTGAACTTGGCTTGTGGAACAAGGAGAAGTCCAGTCACACAGATGGGGCAGCATACCACCTCCCAGCTTCATTGGGGTTTCAGCCATCACACAGTTCTTAGTAAAGGCACTGTCCTTTCTAGAGGGACAACCCTGACTAGCTTTTTTTTTCTTTTGGTGCCAGTCCTAGGGCTTGAACTCAGGGCCTAGGCACTATCCCTGAGCAGTTTCACTCAAGGCTAGTGCTCTACCACTTCAGCCACAGCTCTACTTCTTATTTTCTGGTGGTTATTTGGAGATAAAAGTTCCATGGAGCCGGGCACTGGTGGCTCACGCCTGTAATCCTAGCTACTAGAAGGCTGAGATCTGAGAATCATGGTTCAAAGCCAGCCCGGGCAGGAAACTGTGAGGCTCTTATTTCCAATAAACTACTAGAAAACCGGAAGTGGTGTTATGGCTCAAGTGGTAGAATGCTCGCTCACCTTACGCTGAAGAGCTAAGGGATAGCACCCAAGCCCAGAGTTCAAGCCCCACAACCAACCAAAAAAAAAACAGTTCCATAGACTTTCCTGCTCAAGCTAGCTTCAAACTGTAATCTTCATATCTAAACCTCCTGAGTAGCTAGGATGATAGGCATGAGCCATGGTACCTGGTGTGACCAGCTATTTAACACCACTCCCCCAAGCATACACTTTCTTTCTAAGGAAAAGGAACTAATTCCACATGATTCATTGGGGAGTTAAATTGAAGACTGTCTTAAAATATTCAGCAGCTGGGAGCCGGTGGCTCACACCTGTCATCCTAGCTACTCAGGAGACTGAGATCTTACGATAGTTGTTTGAAGCCAGCTGGGGCAGAAGAACCAGTGATACTCTTTTTTAGTTTTTCCCCAGTCATGGGGCTTGAATTCTGGGCTGGGCACTGTCCCTGAGCTCTTCAGCTCAAGGCAAGAGCTCTACCACTTGAGCCACAGCACCACTTCTGGTTTTCTGGTGGTTAATTGGGGATAAGAGTCTCACGGACTTTCCTGCCTAGGCTGGCTTTGAACTGCGATCCTTAGATCTCAGCCTCCTGAGTAGCTAAGATTATAGGTGTGAGCCACCAGCGCCTAACAGTGATACTCTTATCTTCAATTAACCACCAAAAAGCTGGAAATAGGAAATAGAGCTGTAGTTCAAGTGGGAGGGTAGCAGTGTTGACTGAAAAAGTTTAGGGACAGTGCCCAGGCCCTGAGTTCAAGCTCCAGTACCAACACACACATACACACACACACACACACACACACACGGAATACAGTGAGTCTACGCAAAACATGTCTATGGCACAGGAGGCTTAAAGGATCCTGTCATACATAGGTAGCAAAAAGATGAGCTACGCATGGCATTGTGTCATCCAGGCGATGTGTCTTCAGATACTTTTACCTCAAAGCACACTTCACAAAAGCGCTCTGACATGGTACTTATGAGACAGCAGGCCTGAACTCTACTTCAGAGGCAGATTCTGGTTCAGGAGGTCTAATCATTGGAGAAGAGGAAAGGCAAAAGTAGGACTGTACTTCACTTGATGAAGGGGGGCTGGGCCGCATGTGGAGTTGCAGGGTTTTGGAAGGTGGTACTGTAGACATTAGTATGGAAAATGGTCTGGAAGGCTTAAGGTGAAGGGAAGTTCTGCAGTGTGACTTGGGGGCCTCCCCTTAGCACTGTGGGGAAATGGCAGCTCCTGGGAATCTCTAGCCTGTAGAATCAACAGACACTAGATGATTTGATCCATCTGATGAACTGGATCCTGGGGTCCAGAGAACTGGTCCTGATGGACACATGGCCATCTTTCTTAAGCTCCAGAAGGCACTGTTAGCTTCCCAAGCCCATACAAGCCAAACTGCATGTGGGTGAGCAGTGCTGGTGCTCCTGGGGCCCAAAGTGCATCACTGAGAACCAGCCCAGGGCTCCTCCAGGCCTGCTCTGAGCTGACCTTCTGCCCTGCACAGACCTCTGTGTTCACTCCTGCCTATGGATCCGTGACCAATGTGAGGGTCAACAGCACTATGACCACCCTGCAGGTGCTTACGCTGCTGCTGAACAAGTTCCGGGTAAGTCTGGCCCCCTGGGGGCAGCCCTGGCCCAGGATGCTGGCAGTCTGCATTGTGGGAGCAGGGCTGGCAAGGCTGGGGTCAGCTGCCCATGGCTCCTATGATAAGCCCAATAAGGCTTTCTCTGCTGAGAGGGCATCCCTGGGATTTTAAACAGAGGAATGGGGCTTGGGGCTTGGTGGCTTTTGTGGTTGTAGTCCCTCTGTTTCCCTTTATCTCTACGACCTGTGTCTGACTTCCTGTGACTGTGCAGGTAGAAGATGGACCCAGTGAGTTTGCGCTCTACATCGTCCATGAATCTGGTGGTAAGTGTCAGTTTCTACTTCTAGGTCATAAAAGCAACAAGGCAAACTCACAGCCAGTGCTTTCTCTGTAAAGGCCCTGGCGTGGCTGAATCGGTTGATTTGGCAGCCTCTGCCCTCTTCCTCACACATCTCTTCTTCAGCCCAAACCCAGGCACGCTTACTATCATTCTCAGAATTTCATGGTAACTGCAAAGTCCTCATTAGCCTTTTTGTTGTTGCTGTTTGTGGTGGTTGTGGGGCTTGAGCTTAGGACCTGAGCACTGTCCCTGAGCTCTTTTACTCAAGAATAGTGCTCTACTGCTTGAGCCACAGATCCACTTCTGGCTTTTTGGTAGTTTGTTGGTGATAAGAGTTTCACAAACTTTCCTGCTGGGGCTGGCTTTGAACTTTGATCCTCATATGTCTGCCTCCTGAATAGTGAGGATTACAGGCCTGAGCCACCGGTACTCAGCAATTACATAGGACTTTTCTATAATGACTTTTCTTGCAGAGAGGACCAGATTAAAGGACTGTGAGTACCCACTGATTTCCAGAATCCTGCATGGGCCCTGTGAGAAGATTGTCAAGATCTTCCTGATGGAAGCTGACCTGGGCGAGGAGGTACCTCACGATGTAAGTGGCCCTGGGCTGGGGCCTGCTCCTCGGAAGGGCTTAGGAGGACACAGGGGGCTCCAGAGGGCTCTGAAGGTGACTTTGGCCCTGAGAGCATCCTCCAGGATGATGCCTTCCAGGCTTCCACCGACATCCAGTAGGACTCCAGTTCTTCAGCCTCCTGTCCTGTGGCCTCCAGCTACATAGCCTGCTTAAAAGAAAGATGAATTAGGATCTAGAAAACCATAGCCTTGTCATTTTCCTCTGAGACAGATTCCTTCATTAGAGCATGTTTTTGGTGCCAGTCCTGGGGCTTGAACTCATGGCCTGAGTGCTATCACTTCTTTTTCTTCAAAGCGAATGCTCTACCACCTGCGCCACGGCACTACTTTCAGCTTTTACTGAGTAGTTTATTGGAGATAAGAATCTCAGATTTTCCTGCCAGGCTGGCTTTGAACCGTGATCCTCTGATCTCAGCCACCAGCACCCAGCCATCACAGCATTGTTGCCATTACATGAAACCCACACAAGAACTCCTCAGCTAGGGCCCAACTTGAGCCTTTGCAAAGAAAGGAAGTATCTAAGCCTCACTAATAGTCCAGCTTCTAGCCAATAGATGAGCAGGTTTCCAAACTCCATGGCAGAAGAGACTTGAAGAGTTTCAACCCCACAGAGCAGGCCTGGTGCCCCACCCACTCGGCCTTCCCACGGGACTGGTATAGCTTTGCTCCATTGTTAGAAACAATGACAATCCTGTTGCCCAGCCCCTCCCGCCTCTGAGAACACTACTGGACCACTAGACAGTGTAACAGTAGTGAATGCTTTTCCTAATATTCAGCTCAGTATTTCCTCCCAGGAATAACAGCTGCCTTTGAGAAGAACAAAAACAAAAAGAAAATGTTCCTATTCTCCCATGACACAAAGAAAGCAGAGTTAGGAGTAAGGTGAAAAGATGAGCAGATTCTGTGGGTTCAAGACATTGTCTGGCTTGAGGTGACCAAAAAGACATTTTGGAACGCTAGACACGGGTGGCTCATGCCTATCATCCTTGCTATTCAGGAAGCTGATATCTAAGGATCATGGTTCAAAGCTAGCCTGGGGCAGGAAAGTCTGTGAGATGCTTATTTCCAATTAGCTACCCCAAACCCAGAAATGGAGCTGTAGCTCAGTGATAGCCTTGAGAGAAAAAGCTTAGGGTTAGCACCAAGGCCCTGAGTTCATGCTCCAGAACTGGCACAAAAATTTTGTGCTTCTGGTTTCATTCACATCAAAAATGTTCTTGGCTTTTCTAGGTCGCCCAGTACATTAAGTTTGAAATGCCAGTGCTGGACAGTTTTGTTGAAAAATTAAAAGAAGAGGAAGAAAGAGAAATAATCAAACTCACCATGAAGTAAGCAACACCACCTAAGCCACTGGCGGGTCCTGACCTCCAGGTCGTGTGTGCAGGGCGCCCTGTGCTCTGTGGGCAGTTGTTTCTCCTCGGAAGGTGCCAGGTGGGCTTGCTGTTTTGGAAAGCCTGCTTACCCTGGCATCCCAGCCATACTGTCTGGCCCCTGCTCAGAACTGACATCAAGCTGAGGAGAGAGCCTGCCAACCTAGAGGGGGACACCCACTTAGATGGGGCTCAAGCTGAAGGAGGGCCGCAGAAGAAAAGGCAGGGGCAGGAGTGTGATAGGTTTTGGTTGTTATTGTTTTGTTTTTACCAGTCCTGGAGCTGGAACTCAAGGCCTTGGTGCTGTCCCTGAGCTTTTTTGCTCAAGCTTGGTACTTTATCACCTGAGCCACAGCTCTACTTCCAACTTTTCTTGGGTTCATTAGAGATAAGAGTCTCACAGACTTTCCTGCCTGCACTGGCCTTAAACCTTGACCCTCAGATCTCAGCCTCCTGAGTAGTTAGGTTTATAGATGTGAGCCACTGGCATCTGGCTTGTTTTTATGTTTTTGGTTTTTATTTTTAATTTGTGTGTGGGGGTGTGTATGTGGGGGGTGTAGGGATATGGGTGTGTGTACTGGGGCTTGAACTTAGGGCTTGGGTGTTAAACTTTAGCTTTTTTGCTCAAAGCTAGTGTTCTACCACTTGAGACAGACCTCCACCTCCAGCATTTTAGTGGTTAATTGGAGCTAAGAGTCTCATAGACTTTATTTCTGCCCAGGCTGGCTTTGAACTGTGATCCTCAGATCTCAGCCTCCTGAGTAGCTAGGATTATAGATGTGAGCCACCAGTGCCTGGCCATTCCAGGGTTTTAGAGTTGGAAAGGAGCTAGGGATTTAGCTAGTCAGTCTGCTCCTGTGGCACAAGTTAGTTGCCAAGCCCAGACTACCTGACCCAACTCTGCTACCCCAGCTCTCTGCCCCAGCACATCCCTGTGTATTGTGAACTCGTGGAATAGAATTGTCCTCATTCCAGGTTTTTGTTGTTGTTGTTTTGAGGTGTGTGTGTGTGTGTGTGTGTGTGTGTGTGTGTGTGAGAGAGAGAGAGAGAGAGAGAGAGAGTGAGTGAGTGAGTGAGAGAGAGAGAGAGGAGAGAGAAAACTAGGGGCTTGCACTCAGGGCCTAGGTACAGTCCCTTATCTGGTGCTCAACTATTTGAGCTTGAGCTATGTGGTGGTTGATTGGACATTCTGTAGGGTGTGTGTGTGTGTGTGTGTGTGTGTGTGTGTGTGTGTGTGTGTGTGTGTGTGTATCTGTCTGTCTGTCTGTCTGTCTGTCTATCTTGGAGCTTGAACTCAGGTCCTGGGTATTGTATGTCCCTAAGGTGGGTTTTTTGTTTTATTTTGTTTTGTTTTTCTCTCTAGGCCAGTGCTCTACTGCTTGAGCCATATACTTCTACTTCTGACTTATTTTTTGGTGGTTAGTTGGAAATAAGATTCTCACAAACTTTCTTGCCTGGACTGGCCTTGAACCTTGATCCTCAGATCTCAGGCTTCTGAGTACTTAGGATAACAGACATGAGCCACCGGCTCCTGGTCTAGCATTCTGTTCAGAAGGTCTATGCAGTCTGCAGTCCTGCTCACCCTTCATAAGAGGGCCAAGGCTACTCCCCTCTGTGGTGGAGGAGAGGTGATGGTGGGCCATTAGCCAGTTGGGAACAGTGGTTTCCTGAACCAGAGAGCTGTACTCTCTCCTTCCCTCCCACTCTCCTGCCTCCCCTCCCCCCAGCCTCAGTCACCTTATCTGTGTCTCCCTCAAGGTTCCAAGCCCTTCGTTTGACAATGCTACAGCGCCTGGAACAGCTAGTGGAAGCCAAGTAGTCAGCTAGCACCTGACTCTTCGGACGTCCCCGTGACAACCACATGAGGAGTTCCAGTGGCCCAGCACAGCCTGGCTACTGACCAATGGCCTCTGTGCCCCTGCAGGAACCTGGCATCTGTGCTTCTACCCTGCCCAAAGCCCAAGTAGCCTTTCTGCATACCTCTCCTCAGCCCCATGGGAACCCCCTTCCAGGGAGCAGATCGGGGCCTGAGGAGCCAGGAACACGCCAGCTGTGTTCTGTGTGTGAGGCTGGCCTGCCAGTGTGGCATCAGCCACGTTTATATGGATGTTGGTATGGAAACCCATTCATTCACCTCTCTCAATCAGGAGAGTAGCAGCTGACCCATCCCTCGGGGCCTGGGCTTTATCGGCTTGCCCAGAGCCCTGCCTCATCACAAGTTCCTGTCATCATCCTTGAACCATCCATGAACCACAGGATTCCTGTCTTCTCCCCTGCCATGCACAGAGCAGGCCTGCCACCCATATGGAGACAGCCATAATGTCATGGCACGGCACCGCTCCCTCCAGTGCAGATGTGAGATCTGCAATACAACCACGAGGACCCCATCTGATGTCTGCAGAAGTATCCTCACTTCTCAGTGAGACCCACAGAATTCTCTTTGTGTGTGGGCAAGTGCACACACACACCCGTGTACATGCACCTGTACACGCAGTACTGGAGCTTGAACTCAGGGTTTGGGCTCTGTCCCTTAGCATTTCCACTTGAGCCACAGCTCTACTTCCAGCTTTTTTGGTGCTTAAGTAGAGATAAGAATCTCTCAGACTTTCCTGCCCAGTCTGGCTTCAAACCTGGATCCTCATGATTGGTTAGGATTATAGGCATGAGCTACTGGCGCCCCTCCAAAACTTTTTCAAGAAGCTTACTGCAGGAAACATTTCAATTTAATCAGCCAAGGAGAGCAGTTCATCTGGCAATAAAGGACTGGTGGATATTGAAAGGCAATGCTCAGCTCCCCCTCCCTCTTACTCTCCTGTGGGCCTCTGTGCATCTTCTCTACACTTGAGCCTTGTACTTCTAGTGTCAGGGAGCAATTCTTAATACTTCCCTGAAAAACAGAGCAAAGAGGTGAAAGGTCTGTTTGGGGACAAAGGGCTTTCAATTCCCTTGGGACCAGATACTGGACAATTTGTGTTTGTTGACTGCTAGGGAATTTCTGGACTGAATGAGAAAAACCTTTGCAAAATTATGCAAGGATTTACATCAGTCTTGTTTGTCTAAAAGGAAAGCAAACTGGAGAGCAAATTCCTTTCCTGTTGGGTGCGGGGTGGGGTGGGGGTGGGGGTAGGGGTGGGGTCCAGGGACTGGGACTTAAAGGGAGAAGACAGTTCATGCCCAGCCTCTGCCTTGTGAAGAACAGAACTTGGGGACAGTTACTCTTCAGAGTGGACTTAGTCCAGGTTTCTCCAGACCCAGCTCCATCATCTGAGAGACACATAGATGGCCGGAGAGGCCTAGAGGTGGTTTTCCTATCGTCTCCACTTTGGCACTGTGGTATTTTAGGTATTCCATAAAACGTGCTGGATCTGGAGAAGGGAGATTCACTTCTCCCTCCCTCCCTCCCTCCCTCCCTCCCTTCCTTTCTTTTTTTCTTTCGTTAGTCATGGGACTTGAACTCTGGGCCTGGGCACTGTCCCTGAGCTCTTCAGCTCAAGGCAAGCACTCTACCACTGGAGCCACAACACCACTTCCTGTTTTCTGGTGGTTAATTGGAGATAAGATTCTCACAGAGGGGCTGGGAAGGTAGCTCAGTGGTAGAGTGCTTGCCTTGCATGCATGAGGCCCTGGGTTCAATTCCTCAGCACCACATAAACAGAAAAAAAAAGCCGGAAGTGGCACTGTGGCTCAAGTGGTAGAGTGCTAGCCTTGAGCTGAAGAGCTGAGGGACAGTGCCCAGGCCCAGAGTTCAGGCCCCACGACCGGACCAAAAAAAAAAAAAAAGTCTCACAGAATTTTCCTCCCCTGGCTGGCTTTGAATATCGGTCCTCAGATCTCAGCCTCCTGAGTAGCTAGGATTATAGGCGTGAGCCACTGGCGCTGGGCTGAGATTCCTTTCCTTTTTCCTCTACATTTCCACCTTGACTTTTTTATTTTTTGGTGCCAGTACTGGGATTTGAACTCAGGGTTTGGGCACTGTCTTTTAGCTTTTTTACTCAAGACGGATGCTCTGCACTTGAGCCACACTTCCAATTTTCAGCTTTTTTGGTGGTTAATTTGAGATGAGTCTCTTGGTCTTTGCTGCCCAGGCTGGCTTTGAACTGTGATCCTCAGATCTCAGCCTCCTTTGTAGCTAGGATTGCAGGAGTGAGCCACCAGTGCCCAGCTGACCTTGACCTAATGAGAAGCCCTTATCCTATAATACATGGGACCATGACTAGCAGAAGAGCTAGTGTACACCACCTGTGATGCTGACGTTGCTTGCTTCACTTGAAGGAGTTTGGGGCTTGGCATAGGGTCTGGAGCATGAGGAAAGTCAGTGGTGATGGCACCCTGCATTATAGAATTTCCTTCCCAGAATGGTCTCTGGAATCTTCCAAACAGGAGTTCAGTAGAATAGAAAATGAATCAGGTGCCATGGCTCAAGCTGATAGCACCCATCCCAGAAGCACACAGACATAGGCACGAATAACAAAGGGGTTTATTCCCGGCCCGGGGGGGGGGGTGGCTGACAAGGCAACCTCTCTCATGGGGAAAGGGAGAAATGGCACCTGTCTTAGTTCAGGGCATCGTTAAATAGTCAGGATTAGAGGTAGGAGGTACTCCGCATGCACAGCTAGTCACCAAAAATAGTTCAGGGCATCGTTAAATAGTCAGGATTAGAGGTAGGAGGTACTCCGCATGCACAGCTGGTCACCAAAGATAGTGCATAGGCAGGATAGAGTTCAGGTCTGGGTGGAAGGCATTCTGCTGATGCAGCTAGGGGCTAGAGATAGAGGCTGAGAGCTTAGGATGGAGACTGTACAGCCCAAATGGGAGAGGACATAGTAACAACGCCTGTAATCCTAGCTTCTAAGGAGGTTGAGATCTGAAGATCCCACTTCAAAGATAGCCCAGGCAGAAAATCCATAAGACTCTTACCTCCAATTAACCACCCAAAACCTGGAAGTGGAGAACACCAGCCTTGAATGAAGGCCCTGAGTTCAAGCTCCAGTACCAAAACAAAAAAACAGAAGGAAAAAGAGAGATGGAAAGAGGCCGGGAGTGAGGAAGAAAGAAGGAAGGAAAAGAGAAGGAAGGAAGGAAGGAAATCAAGCAGAAAGTCCCAGACAGTTTTACTTTTTGTATTTACAACTTCAGGTCTAGGACAACTACATGTCCACTTCTCTGTAGCATGTTTGGCCCTAAACGACAAAGACAGAGCCATAGTGTCTCCTCATGAGGAGAGGCAGGCCTGGCATTGGGAATGTATGAAGACCAGTGAAGCAGAGAACCAGTTAAGTTCCTAGGAAAGTTCTGGGGAGATTACAGATGGGAAGATCTTGCTGGCCTAGGAGCAGGACTAGGGCTTGGATCAAGGAAGCTTTTGAAGCAGGAAATCTTGTAAGCACCCACCAGCCTGATTAGTTGGTTGATTTTTGCAATTGCTCAAATATCATGTCAGACCTTTTTAGATAAGTTCAAGTGTGGAAATCATTATTCTTAACATTGATTTCTGAATATTGCAACGAAGAGGAAAATTGCACAGAAAAGGGAAAAAAACAACTTCTTTTCACAACATGCAGAGAGCGTCACAAATCTTTTCATCAACACATTTGTTTTTCAGAGGCCATCAGCCAAGCTGCTAATTTGGGGTCTCTAACACAAGATTTAAGATATCAGAAACTGGGATAGCCTGCTGTCTGGGGAGAAGTTTAGTGCCAAGTATGGCTCATGGGTTTTTATCAATCTCAAACAATGATGGTATCCAAAGATAAAGGGCAGATCCCTGCCAGAAAAATGCCATCTTCTATCCCAGAACTATCAGCCCAGCCCTCAGGGATCAGAGAAGGTTAACAAACCACACAAGATGAAATCAACACAATTGTGAAAGGTCTGCACTCAGGAAAAGGAAAAACAGAGTTGTTTGTCCAGAACAAATGGCCAGAAGTGGGAGAGTTGGGGGGAGGTGGGGGGGAGAGGAGTGATCCAGCTTGTTTTTCTGTGGCCATAATCACCTGCCTGAAGTGTTTGCCAGAAAGTGGATTAAAGATCACATCATCAAAACAAAGCCATCTACCCAGGATACACCTGGCACCTTTCGTCCCAGAGAAATAAGGCCAAGACTTACTAGGCAGTCTGGCCAGGTTTTTTTTTGTAGAGGATCTGGGATTTGGCCAAATGTGCCCTGGGTGTGGGCACTGGTGCCCTGCAGCTGCTATGGAGGCAGGATATCCTTGTCAGTGGGGTGCTGAGTGCAGCCCCCAACCCCATCTGTCAGCCCCTCAGTAGCTATCAGGAAGGAAGCTTCACGCATAAAAGCAGCCAGATGCACGCACTATATTTAGGCCCTAAGAGCTGTGATTGTCTGGATGGGTGCCAGCTGTGGACATGCTGCCGACCCGCAGCACGCAGGGTGGGGCTCACACCCTTCAGGGGCTTTCTTCTCAGGGAGGCTTACTGCAGCCCTGACATGGGAATCCCCATTTCCTTTCCCAGAAAACCCAAAGGAAATAAGTCTCAAGCTGAAAAGGGCCATTGTCCAGGGTCCCTGGCTGAAGGGCTGCTCAGGGGGAGACAGACCTCTGTAGGCTTGAGCTTGGGGTATGTGTGTGGCCGAAGCTGGTGGCTCACATCTCTCATCCCAGCTACTCAGGGGGCTGTGGTCTGAGGGTCCAGGTTCAAAACCAGCCTGGATAGGAAGGCCCTTGAAACTCTGATCACACTTAGGCATCAAAAAGCCAGAAGTGGAGCTGTGGCTAAGTGGTAGAGTGTCAGCCTTGAGTGAAAAAGCTAAGGGACAGCGTCTAGACCCTGAGTTCAAACCCTAGTACCAGCACACACACACACACACACACACACACACACACACACCATCTTATCGTGTGTGTGTGTGTGTGTGTGTGTGTGTGTGTGTGTATTAAAACCCTGAGAAATGGCGGTTGTCTTGCTAGGATGTATCCCAGCCTGGAAGATTCTTCTGCAATAAGCCTTTCAAATACCACCACACTCAGGGACACAGTGACCCCTGCTGGGCAGTTTTCCGGAGACACCCCAGCCAGTGAGACGTCTAATGAAGAGCGTGGCCTCTGTTTCAGCTGCCCTCTCTTGTCCCTGTCTCCTTTCTCAGGTATCACAGGTGGCCACAATTGATCATTTCATTTGCTTAAAAAGAAACTGGAAGGGGCTGGGAAGGTGGCTCAGTGGTAGAGTTCTTGCCTTGCATGCATGAGGCCCTGGGTTCGATTCCTCAGCACCACATAAGCAGAAAAAGCCAGAAGTGGCGGTGTAGCTCAAGTGGTAGAGCTCTAGCCTTGAGCTGAAGAGCTGAGGGACAGTGCCCAGGCCCAGAGTTCTAGCCCCCACGACCAACCAAAAAAATAAAAGAAGAAGGAAAAGAAACTGGAAGTTGGGCTCTGGTAGCTCACACCTGTAATCCTTGCTACTCAGGAGGTTGATATCTGAGAACTGCAGTTCAAAGCCATTCTTGGCAGAAAAACCCATGAGACTCTTATTTCCAATTAATCAGCAAAAAGCTAGAAGTAGAGGAGTGGCTCAAGTGGTAGAGCACTACTAGCCTTGGAAAAAGTCAGGCAAGAGTGCCAGGCCCTGATTTCAACCCTCAATTACAACACACACAAATATTAATGCAATAAACATTTACTGAGTGCTTGCTACCTGCTAAGTACCATCTTAGCACTGCAGATGCACAACAAAGTAAAAAGACCCATCGTGGCAGTTAATGTCACGGATCAGAAGCCTTTGGGGGATTTTGAACGCCTGTTTTTAAAGGGATCACTGTGTGTTGCAACAAAAGCCAGTGCAAGCTGGGCACCAATGGCTAATGCCTGTAATCCCAGCTATTCAGGAGGCTGAGATGTAAGGACCCCAGTTTGCAGCCAGCCAGGGCAGAAAAGTCTTTAAGATGCTTATCTCCAATTAACTACCAGAAAACGGGAAGTGGCTCCTAGTGGTAGAGTAGTAGCCTTGAGCAAAAGAGCTTAGCACCCTGGTTGAGTTCACACTCCACAACAGACAAACAAAAACAACAAAACAGTGCAATACTTTGGCATGATTATCACACATATAATTAGGGCTCTTGAGTAATCAATTGGATACTCAAGTTTGGAGTTTAGTAGTATTTGCACCCCATGAATTACAGTCAGGGAGTCTCAGCCAGGAGGGGCTCCCTAGGGATCCAAGGGAGTCTAGAACATAGGAGAATACCAGCGAAGCTATTCCCTGAAAGGGACAGAAGCTAGAACTCATCACTAAAGAAAATTAAGTAGATCCACTCAAAATCAAGTCTTGGAGAGAATGATAAAGGGGGTAACATTAATCAAGAGTCATTGTACCTATAAACTGATTTGTTGAATGTTAATTCGTTTGTACAACTACTTAAAAATAATACAAATATAAACTGGGCACAGGTGACTCATGCCTGTAATCCTAGCTACTCAGGAGGCTGAAATCTGAGGATCACAGTTCAAAGCCAGCCTGGGCAGAAAAGTCCCCATGAGACTCTTATCTCCAATAAACTACTCAAAAAAAAAAAAAAAACCCTAAAAGTGACACTGTGGCTCAAGTGGTAGAGTACTACTAGCCTTGAGCACAAAGAAGCTGAGTTAAAGCCTGGGACCTCCAGAAACAAAACAAAGAAAACACATTTTTTAAAAAAGACTTGGGAGCGGAAATTTCTTGGCCTCTCCCAAAGGGGGTTAGGTACTGTGCAAACGTGAGCAAATTTCTTCTCTAAGTGTAAATTCCCTGGGCTGTAACTGAAGTATGATTTTTCCTAGGCTGTTGGTGAAAATAAATGAGTTGTGGGGGGAAAAGTGTATGTTTATACCAGATACCCAGTTATCTTTATTAAGAATGTAATAATTTCCAGTTGGACACCTGGTGGCCTGTAATCGTAGTGACTCAGGAGGCTAAGGTCTGAGGATGGAAGTCAGCCTAGTCAGGAATGTCTGAGATTCTGATAGCCAATAAACTACTAAAAGAGCTGTGAGTGGCTGTGTGGATCAAAGGGTAGAGCACCAGCCTTAAGTTTAAAAGCTCGAGCCAGCGCTCAGGCCCTGAGTTTAAGCCCAAGCACCAAAACCATGCACACATATGTATAAGCAGTGTGTACACATGGAGTATCACACCGTGTAGGTGTTTCCGGGCCACCCCAAATGAAGGATCCCACACATCCATCCCAGGGGACCACGCAGAGGCAGGCAGGCACCCAAAGGGAGCACAAGTCACCCCCCCCACCATCCAGGTAGCAGGAGGTGTCTGAGGGGAGGGAGGGAGGTAGATGGGGTTCAGGTGGATCTGGGCGCAGAGAGGGAGGGGCCAGCTGCCTGGCGGGAACTCCGGGGATGACAGGGGCACAGGCCGGGGTGGAGCCGAGGACCAAAGGTGAGCATAATGCCCACAGTAGGCACTCACGGAATACCGCACAGTGTATACACACACACGCACGCACACACACACATGCGCGCGCAGAGTATGCACACACACAGTGTACGCACACACACAGGCACACGGCGGGCGGGCCGCACAGCCAGCGCGGCTGGGGTGGGCGCCGACCATAGAGGGTCTCTCCGCCACGTTCCTAGAGAGGTCGCTGCGGCGCGGGCCGGAGGCCCGCACTTCCGGCGGCGGGAGCGGCGCGGGGTGGCCAGAGTGGCGGGCTGCGGGC